>NC_084972.1:4652230-4839730 GCF_963691925.1 Scomber scombrus
AAATCATGATACACAACAAGGGTCACCTGATAATCATACTACAACAGTTATTCCAGAAAAATGTGATTTTGCATATTTTCGGGGAATTTTATTGTGAAAAATCGTCAATAGCGTTAATATTATACACTGTATACTCACCGAAATCATGCTACAGAACAATGGTCACCTGATAATCATACTACAACAGTTATTTCAGAAAAACGTGTTTTTGCATATTTTTGGGGAATTGTATTGTGAAAAATCATCAATAGTGTTAATATTATACAGTGTAGGATGACCAAAAGCATGCTACACAACAAGGGTCACCTTATAATCATACTACAACAGTTATTCCAGAAAAATGTGATTTTGCATATTTTCGGGGAATTTTATTGTGAAAAATCGTCAATAGCGTTAATATTATACACTGTATACTCACCGAAATCATGCTACACAACAATGGTCACCTGATAATCATACTACAACAGTTATTTCAGAAAAATTTGATTTTGCATATATTTGGGGAATTTTATTGTGAAAAATCGTCAATAGCGTTAATATTATACAGTGTAGGATGACCAAAATCATGATACACAACAATGGTCACCTGATAATCATACTACAACAGTTATTTCAGGGAAAAAAAAAGAGTTTGCATATTTTTGGGGAATTTTATTTTGAAATATCGTCAATAGTTATAATATTATACAGTGTAGGATGAACAAAATCATGCTACACAACAAGGGTCACCTGATAATCATACTACAACAGTTATTTCAGAAAAACGTGTTTTTGCAAATTTTTGGAGAATTTTATTGTGAAAAATCGTCAATAGTGTTAATATTATACAGTGTAGGATGACCAAAATAATGATACACAACAAGGGTCACCTGATAATCATACTACAACAGTTATTTCAGAAAAACGTGTTTTTGCAAATTTTTGGAGAATTTTATTGTGAAAAATAATCAATAGTGTTAATATTATACAGTGTAGGATGACCAAAATCATGATACACAACAAGGGTCACCTGATAATCATACTACAACAGTTATTCCAGAAAAATGTGATTTCGCATATTTTCGGGGAATTTTATTGTGAAAAATCGTCAATAGCGTTTATATTATAAACTGTATACTCACCGAAATCATGCTACACAACAATGGTCACCTGATAATCATACTACAACAGTTATTTCAGAAAAATTTGATTTTGCATATTTTTGGGGAATTTTATTGTGAAAAATCGTCAATAGCGTTAATATTATACAGTTAAGGATGACCAAAATCATGATACACAACAATGGTCACCTGATAATCATACTACAACAGTTATTTCAGGGAAAAAAAAGAGTTTGCATATTTTTGGGGAATTTTATTTTGAAATATCGTCAATAGTGTTAATATTATACAGTGTAGGATGACCAAAATCATGCTACACAACAAGGGTCACCTGATAATCATCCTACAACAGTTATTTCAGAAAAACGTGTTTTTGCAAATTTTTGGAGAATTTTATTGTGAAAAATCATCAATAGTGTTAATATTATACAGTGTAGGATGACCAAAATCATGATACACAACAAGGGTCACCTGATAATCATACTACAACAGTTATTCCAGAAAAATGTGATTTTGCATATTTTCGGGGAATTTTATTGTGAAAAATCGTCAATAGCGTTAATATTATACAATGTAGGATGACCAAAATCATGATACACAACAATGGTCACCTGATAATCATACTACAACAGTTATTTCAGGGAAAAAAAAGAGTTTGCATATTTTTGGGGAATTTTATTTTGAAATATCGTCAATAGCGTTAATATTATACACTGTATACTCACCAAAATCATGCTACACAACAATGGTCACCTGATAATCATACTACAACAACTATTTCAGGAGGGAAAAAAATTGCATATTTTTGGGGAATTTTATTGTTAAAAATCATCAATAGCGTTAATATTATACACTGTATACTCACCAAAATCATGCCATACAACAAGGGTCACCTGATAATCATACTACAACAGTTATTTCAGAAAAATTTGATTTTCCATATTTTGGGGGAATTTTATTGTTAAAAATCATCAATAGCGTTAATATTATACAGTGTAGGATGACCAAAATCATGATACACAACAAGGGTCACCTGATAATCATACTACAACAGTTATTTCAGGAGGAAAAAAAATTGCAAAATTTTGGGGAATTTTATTGTGAAAAATCGTCAATAGCGTTAATATTATACACTGTATACTCACCAAAATCATGCTACACAACAATGGTCACCTGATAATCATACTACAACAGTTATTTCAGGAGGAACAAAAATTGCAAAATTTTGGGGAATTTTATTGTGAAAAATCGTCAATAGCGTTAATATTATACACTGTATACTCACCAAAATCATGCTACACAACAATGGTCACCTGATAATCATACTACAACAGTTATTTCAGGAGGAAAAAAAATTGCAAAATTTTGGGGAATTTTATTGTGAAATATCGTCAATAGCGTTAATATTATACACTGTATACTCACCAAAATCATGCTACACAACAATGGTCACCTGATAATCATACTACAACAGTTATTTCTGGAAAAAAAAAAAGTTTGCATATTTTTGGGGAATTTTATTTTGAAATATCGTCAATAGCGTTAATATTATACACTGTATACTTACCAAAATCATGCTATACAACAAGGGTCACCTGATAATCATACTACAACAGTTATTTCAGGAAAACGTGTTTTTGTTTATTTTTGGAGAATTTTATTGTGAAAAATCGTCAATAGCGTTAATATTGTACACTGTATACTCACCAAAATCATGCTACACAACAAGGGTCACCTGATAATCATACTACAACAGTTATTTAAGGAGGAAAAAAAATTGCAAAAGTTTGGGGAATTTTATTGTGAAAAATCGTCAATAGCGTTAATATTATACACTGTATACTCACCAAAATCATGCCATACAACAAGGGTCACCTGATAATCATACTACAACAGTTATTTCAGAAAAATTTGATTTTGCATATTTTGGGGGAATTTTATTGTTAAAAATCATCAATAGCGTTAATATTATACAGTGTAGGATGACCAAAATCGTGATACACAACAAGGGTCACCTGATAATCATACTACAACAGTTATTTCAGGAGGAAAAAAAATTGAATATTTTTTGGGTATTTTATTGTGAAAAATCATCAATAGCGTTAATATTATACACTGTATACTCACCGAAATCATGCTACACAACAATGGTCACCTGATAATCATACTACAACAGATATTTCAGGAGGAAAAAAAATTGCAAAATTTTGGGGAATTTTATTGTGAAAAATCGTCAATAGCGTTAATATTATACACTGTATACTCACCAAAATCATGCTACACAACGATGGTCACCTGATAATCATACTACAACAGTTATTTCAGAAAAATTTGATTTTGCATATTTTGGGGGAATGTTATTGTTAAAAATCGTCAATAGCGTTAATATTATACACTGTATACTCACCGAAATCATGCCACACAACAATGGTCACCTGATAATCATACTACAACAGTTATTTCAGGAGGAAAATAAATTGCAAAATTTTGGGGAATTTTATTGTGAAAAATCGTCAATAGCGTTAATATTATACACTGTATACTCACCAAAATCATGCTACACAACAATGGTCACCTGATAATCATACTACAACAGTTATTTCTGGAAAAAAAAAAAGTTTGCATATTTTTTGGGAATTTTAGTTTGAAATATCGTCAATAGCATTAATATTATACACTGTCTACTCACTAAAATCATGCTATACAACAAGGGTCACCTGATAATTGTACTACAACAGTTATTTCAAAAAAAAAAACTTTTTGCACATTTTTGGGGAATTTTATTGTGAACAATCGTCAATAGCGTTAATATTATACACTGTATACTCACCAAAATCATGCTATACAACAAGGGTCACCTGATAATCATACTACAACAGTTATTTCAGGAAAATGTGTTTTTGTTTATTTTTGGAGAATTTTATTGTGAAAAATCGTCAATAGCGTTAATAGTATACACTGTATACTCACCAAAATCATGCTATACAACAAGGGTCACCTGATAATCATACTACAACAGTTATTTCAGGAAAACGTGTTTTTGTTTATTTTTGGAGAATTTTATTGTGAAAAATCGTCAATAGCGTTAATATTATACACTGTATACTCACCAAAATCATGCTACACAACAAGGGTCACCTGATAATCATACTACAACAGTTATTTCTGGAAAAAAAAAATTTGCATATTTTTGGGCAATTTTATTTTGAAATATCGTCAATAGCGTTAATATTATACACTGTATACTCACCAAAATCATGCTATACAACAAGGGTCACCTGATAATTGTACTACAACAGTTATTTCAGGAAAACGTGTTTTTGTTTATTTTTGGAGAATTTTATTGTGAAAAATCGTCAATAGCGTTAATATTATACACTGTATACTCACCAAAATCATGCTACACAACAATGGTCACCTGATAATCATACTACAACAGTTATTTCAGGAAAATGTGTTTTTGTTTATTTTTGGAGAATTTTATTGTGAAAAATCGTCAATAGCGTTAATATTATACACTGTATACTCACCAAAATCATGCTACACAACAAGGGTCACCTGATAATCATACTACAACAGTTATTTCTGGAAAAAAATAATTTGCATATTTTTGGGCAATTTTATTTTGAAATATCGTCAATAGCGTTAATATTATACACTGTATACTCACCAAAATCTTGCTATACAACAAGGGTCACCTGATAATTGTACTACAACAGTTATTTCAGGAAAACGTGTTTTTGTTTATTTTTGGAGAATTTTATTGTGAAAAATCATCAATAGCGTTAATATTATACACTGTATACTCACCAAAATCATGCTACACAACAATGGTCACCTGATAATCATACTACAACAGTTATTTCAGGAAAATGTGTTTTTGTTTATTTTTTGAGAATTTTATTGTGAAAAATCGTCAATAGCGTTAATATTATACACTGTATACTCACCGAAATCATGCTACACAACAATGGTCACCTGATAATCATACTACAACAGTTATTTCAGGAGGAAAAAAAATTGCAACATTTTGGGGAATTTTATTGTGAAAAATCATCAATAGCATTAATATTATACAGTGTATACTCACCAAAATCATGCTACACAACAATGGTCACCTGATAATCATACTACAACAGTTATTTCAGGAGGAAAAAAAATTGCAAAATTTTGGGGAATTTTATTGTGAAAAATCGTCAATAGCGTTAATATTATACACTGTATACTCACCGAAATCATGCTACACAACAATGGTCACCTGATAATCATACTACAACAGTTATTTCTGGAAAAAAAAATTTTCGATATTTTTGGGGAATTTTATTTTGAAATATCGTCAATAGCGTTAATATTATACACTGTATACTTACCAAAATCATGCTATACAACAAGGGTCACCTGATAATCATACTACAACAGTTATTTCAGGAAATGTGTTTTTGTTTATTTTTGGAGAATTTTATTGTGAAAAATCGTCAATAGCGTTAATATTATACACTGTATACTCACCAAAATCATACTACACAACAAGGGTCACCTGATAATCATACTAGAACAGTTATTTTAGGAGGGAAAAAAATTGCAAAATTTTGGGGAATTTTATTGTGAAAAATCGTCAATAGCGTTAATATTATACACTGTATACTCACCAAAATCATGCTACACAACAATGGTCACCTGATAATCATACTACAACAGTTATTTCAGGAAAATGTGTTTTTGTTTATTTTTGGATAATTTTATTGTGAAAAATCGTCAATAGCGTTAATATTATACACTGTATACTCACCGAAATCATGCTACACAACAATGGTCTCCTGATAATCATACTACAACAGTTATTTCAGGAGGAAAAAAAATTGCAAAAATTTTGGGGAATTTTATTGTGAAAAATCGTCAATAGCGTTAATATTATACACTGTATACTCACCAAAATCATGCTATACAACAAGGGTCACCTGATAATCATACTACAACAACTATTTCAGGAGGGAAAAAAATTGCATACTTTTGGGGAATTTTATTGTGAAAAATCATCAATAGCGTTAATATTATACACTGTATACTCACCAAAATCATGCTACACAATAATGGTCACCTGATAATCATACTACAACAGTTATTTCAGGAGGAACAAAAATTGAAAAATTTTGGGGAATTTTATTGTGAAAAATCGTTAATAGCGTTAATATTATACACTGTATACTCACCGAAATCATGCTACACAATAATGGTCAACTGATAATCATACTACAACAGTTATTTCAGGAGGAACAAAAATTGCAAAATTTTGGGCAATTTAATTGTGAAAAATCGTCAATAGCGTTAATATTATACACTGTATACTCACCGAAATCATGCTACACAACAATGGTCACCTGATAATCATACTACAACAGTTATTTCTGGAAAAAAAAAATTTCGATATTTTTGGGGAATTTTATTTTGAAATATCGTCAATAGCGTTAATATTATACACTGTATACTTACCAAAATCATGCTATACAACAAGGGTCACCTGATAATCATACTACAACAGTTATTTCAGGAAATGTGTTTTTGTTTATTTTTGGAGAATTTTATTGTGAAAAATCGTCAATAGCGTTAATATTATACACTGTATACTCACCAAAATCATACTACACAACAAGGGTCACCTGATAATCATACTAGAACAGTTATTTTAGGAGGGAAAAAAATTGCAAAATTTTGGGGAATTTTATTGTGAAAAATCGTCAATAGCGTTAATATTATACACTGTATACTCACCAAAATCATGCTACACAACAATGGTCACCTGATAATCATACTACAACAGTTATTTCAGGAAAATGTGTTTTTGTTTATTTTTGGATAATTTTATTGTGAAAAATCGTCAATAGCGTTAATATTATACACTGTATACTCACCGAAATCATGCTACACAACAATGGTCTCCTGATAATCATACTACAACAGTTATTTCAGGAAAATGTGTTTTTGTTTATTTTTGGATAATTTTATTGTGAAAAATCGTCAATAGCGTTAATATTATACACTGTATACTCACCGAAATCATGCTACACAACAATGGTCTCCTGATAATCATACTACAACAGTTATTTCAGGAGGAAAAAAAATTGCAAAAATTTTGGGGAATTTTATTGTGAAAAATCGTCAATAGCGTTAATATTATACACTGTATACTCACCAAAATCATGCTATACAACAAGGGTCACCTGATAATCATACTACAACAACTATTTCAGGAGGGAAAAAAATTGCATACTTTTGGGGAATTTTATTGTGAAAAATCATCAATAGCGTTAATATTATACACTGTATACTCACCAAAATCATGCTACACAATAATGGTCACCTGATAATCATACTACAACAGTTATTTCAGGAGGAACAAAAATTGAAAAATTTTGGGGAATTTTATTGTGAAAAATCGTTAATAGCGTTAATATTATACACTGTATACTCACCGAAATCATGCTACACAATAATGGTCAACTGATAATCATACTACAACAGTTATTTCAGGAGGAACAAAAATTGCAAAATTTTGGGCAATTTAATTGTGAAAAATCGTCAATAGCGTTAATATTATACACTGTATACTCACCGAAATCATGCTACACAACAATGGTCACCTGATAATCATACTACAACAGTTATTTCTGGAAAAAAAAAATTTCGATATTTTTGGGGAATTTTATTTTGAAATATCGTCAATAGCGTTAATATTATACACTGTATACTTACCAAAATCATGCTATACAACAAGGGTCACCTGATAATCATACTACAACAGTTATTTCAGGAAATGTGTTTTTGTTTATTTTTGGAGAATTTTATTGTGAAAAATCGTCAATAGCGTTAATATTATACACTGTATACTCACCAAAATCATACTACACAACAAGGGTCACCTGATAATCATACTAGAACAGTTATTTTAGGAGGGAAAAAAATTGCAAAATTTTGGGGAATTTTATTGTGAAAAATCGTCAATAGCGTTAATATTATACACTGTATACTCACCAAAATCATGCTACACAACAATGGTCACCTGATAATCATACTACAACAGTTATTTCAGGAAAATGTGTTTTTGTTTATTTTTGGATAATTTTATTGTGAAAAATCGTCAATAGCGTTAATATTATACACTGTATACTCACCGAAATCATGCTACACAACAATGGTCTCCTGATAATCATACTACAACAGTTATTTCAGGAGGAAAAAAAATTGCAAAAATTTTGGGGAATTTTATTGTGAAAAATCGTCAATAGCGTTAATATTATACACTGTATACTCACCAAAATCATGCTATACAACAAGGGTCACCTGATAATCATACTACAACAACTATTTCAGGAGGGAAAAAAATTGCATACTTTTGGGGAATTTTATTGTGAAAAATCATCAATAGCGTTAATATTATACACTGTATACTCACCAAAATCATGCTACACAATAATGGTCACCTGATAATCATACTACAACAGTTATTTCAGGAGGAACAAAAATTGAAAAATTTTGGGGAATTTTATTGTGAAAAATCGTTAATAGCGTTAATATTATACACTGTATACTCACCGAAATCATGCTACACAATAATGGTCAACTGATAATCATACTACAACAGTTATTTCAGGAGGAACAAAAATTGCAAAATTTTGGGCAATTTAATTGTGAAAAATCGTCAATAGCGTTAATTTTATACACTGTATACTCACCAAAATCATGCTACACAACAATGGTCACCTGATAATCATACTACAACAGTTATTTCAGGAGGAAAAAAAATTGCAAAAATTTTGGGGAATTTTATTGTGAAAAATCGTCAATAGCGTTAATATTATACACTGTATACTCACCAAAATCATGCTATACAACAAGGGTCACCTGATAATCATACTACAACAGTTATTTCAGGAAAATGTGTTTTTTTTATTTTTTTTTGGAGAATTTTATTGTGAAAAACTATCAATAGCGTTAATATTATACACTGTGTACTCACCAAAATCATGCTACACAACAATGGTCACCTGATAATCATACTACAACAGTTATTTCAGGAGGAAAAAAAATTGCAAAATTTTGGGCAATTTTATCGTGAAAAATCGTCAATAGCGTTAATATTATACACTGTATACTCACCAAAATCATGCTATACAACAAGGGTCACCTGATAATCATACTACAACAACTATTTCAGGAGGGAAAAAAATTGCAAAATTTTGGGGAATTTTATTGTGAAAAATCGTCAATAGCATTAATATTATACACTGTATACTCACCAAAATCATGCTATACAACAAGGGTCACCTGATAATCATACTACAACAGTTATTTCAGGAAAACGTGTTTTTGTTTATTTTTGGAGAATTTTATTGTGAAAAATCGTCAATAGCGTTAATATTATACACTGTATACTCACCAAAATCATGCTACACAACAAGGGTCACCTGATAATCATACTACAACAGTTATTTCAGGAGGAAAAAAAATTGCAAAATTTTGGGGAATTTTATTGTGAAAAATCGTCAATAGCGTTAATATTATACACTGTATACTCACCAAAATCATGCTACACAACAATGGTCACCTGATAATCATACTACAACAGTTATTTCAGGAGGAACAAAAATTGAAATTTTTTTTGGGAATTTTATTGTGAAAAATCGTCAATAGCGTTAATATTATACACTGTATACTCACCAAAATCATGCTACACAACAATGGTCACCTGATAATCATACTACAACAGTTATTTCTGGAAAAAAAAAAGTTTGCATATTTTTGGGTAATTTTATTTTGAAATATCGTCAATAGCGTTAATATTATACACTGTATACTTACCAAAATCATGCTATACAACAAGGGTCACCTGATAATCATACTACAACAGTTATTTCAGGAAAACGTGTTTTTGTTTATTTTTGGACAATTTTATTGTGAAAAATCGTCAATAGCGTTAATATTATACACTGTATACTCACCAAAATCATGCTACACAACAAGGGTCACCTGATAATCATACTACAACAGTTATTTCAGGAGGAAAAAAAATTGCAAAATTTTGGGTAATTTTATTGTGAAAAATCGTCAATAGCGTTAATATTATACACTGTATACTCACCAAAATCATGCTACACAACAATGGTCACCTGATAATCATACTACAACAGTTATTTCAGGAGGAAAAAAAATTGCAAAATTTTGGGGAATTTTATTGTGAAAAATCGTCAATAGCATTAATATTATACAGTGTATGCTCACCAAAATCATGCTACACAACAATGGTCACCTGATAATCATACTACAACAGTTATTTCTGGAAAAAAAAAAGTTTGCATATTTTTGGGGAATTTTATTTTGAAATATCGTCAATAGCGTTAATATTATACACTGTATACTTACCAAAATCATGCTATACAACAAGGGTCACCTGATAATCATACTACAACAGTTATTTCAGGAAAACGTGTTTTTGTTTATTTTTGGAGAATTTTATTGTGAAAAATCGTCAATAGCGTTAATATTATACACTGTATACTCACCAAAATCATGCTACACAACAAAGGTCACCTGATAATCATACTACAACAGTTATTTCTGGAAAAAAAAAAGTTTGCATATTTTTGGGGAATTTTATTGTGAAATATCATCAATAGCGTTAATATTATACACTGTATACTTACCAAAATCATGCTATACAACAAGGGTCACCTGATAATCATACTACAACAGTTATTTAAGGAAAACGTGTTTTTGTTTATTTTTGGAGAATTTTATTGTGAAAAATCATCAATAGCGTTAATATTATACACTGTATACTCACCAAAATCATGCTACACAACAAGGGTCACCTGATAATCATACTACAACAGTTATTTCAGGAGGAAAAAAAATTGCAAAATTTTGGGGAATTTTATTGTGAAAAATCGTCAATAGCGTTAATATTATACACTGTATACTCACCAAAATAATGCTACACAACAATGGTCACCTGATAATCATACTACAACAGTTATTTCAGGAGGAACAAAAATTGCAAAATTTTGGGCAATTTAATTGTGAAAAATCGTCAATAGTGTTAATTTTATACACTGTATACTCACCAAAATCATGCTACACAACAATGGTCACCTGATAATCATACTACAACAGTTATTTCAGGAGGAAAAAAAATTGCAAAAATTTTGGGGAATTTTATTGTGAAAAATCGTCAATAGCGTTAATATTATACACTGTATACTCACCAAAATCATGCTATACAACAAGGGTCACCTGATAATCATACTACAACAGTTATTTCAGGAAAATGTGTTTTTTTTATTTTTTTTTGGAGAATTTTATTGTGAAAAACTATCAATAGCGTTAATATTATACACTGTGTACTCACCAAAATCATGCTACACAACAATGGTCACCTGATAATCATACTACAACAGTTATTTCAGGAGGAAAAAAAATTGCAAAATTTTGGGCAATTTTATCGTGAAAAATCGTCAATAGCGTTAATATTATACACTGTATACTCACCAAAATCATGCTATACAACAAGGGTCACCTGATAATCATACTACAACAACTATTTCAGGAGGGAAAAAAATTGCAAAATTTTGGGGAATTTTATTGTGAAAAATCGTCAATAGCGTTAATATTATACACTGTATACTCACCAAAATCATGCTATACAACAAGGGTCACCTGATAATCATACTACAACAGTTATTTCAGGAAAACGTGTTTTTGTTTATTTTTGGAGAATTTTATTGTGAAAAATCGTCAATAGCGTTAATATTATACACTGTATACTCACCAAAATCATGCTACACAATAAGGGTCACCTGATAATCATACTACAACAGTTATTTCAGGAGGAAAAAAAATTGCAAAATTTTGGGGAATTTTATTGTGAAAAATCGTCAATAGCGTTAATATTATACACTGTATACTCACCAAAATCATGCTACACAACAATGGTCACCTGATAATCATACTACAACAGTTATTTCAGGAGGAACAAAAATTGAAATTTTTTTTGGGAATTTTATTGTGAAAAATCGTCAATAGCGTTAATATTATACACTGTATACTCACCAAAATCATGCTACACAACAATGGTCACCTGATAATCATACTACAACAGTTATTTCTGGAAAAAAAAAAAGTTTGCATATTTTTGGGTAATTTTATTTTGAAATATCGTCAATAGCGTTAATATTATACACTGTATACTTACCAAAATCATGCTATACAACAAGGGTCACCTGATAATCATACTACAACAGTTATTTCAGGAAAACGTGTTTTTGTTTATTTTTGGACAATTTTATTGTGAAAAATCGTCAATAGCGTTAATATTATACACTGTATACTCACCAAAATCATGCTACACAACAAGGGTCACCTGATAATCATACTACAACAGTTATTTCAGGAGGAAAAAAAATTGCAAAATTTTGGGTAATTTTATTGTGAAAAATCGTCAATAGCGTTAATATTATACACTGTATACTCACCAAAATCATGCTACACAACAATGGTCACCTGATAATCATACTACAACAGTTATTTCAGGAGGAAAAAAAATTGCAAAATTTTGGGGAATTTTATTGTGAAAAATCGTCAATAGCATTAATATTATACAGTGTATGCTCACCAAAATCATGCTACACAACAATGGTCACCTGATAATCATACTACAACAGTTATTTCTGGAAAAAAAAAAGTTTGCATATTTTTGGGGAATTTTATTTTGAAATATCGTCAATAGCGTTAATATTATACACTGTATACTTACCAAAATCATGCTATACAACAAGGGTCACCTGATAATCATACTACAACAGTTATTTCAGGAAAACGTGTTTTTGTTTATTTTTGGAGAATTTTATTGTGAAAAATCGTCAATAGCGTTAATATTATACACTGTATACTCACCAAAATCATGCTACACAACAAAGGTCACCTGATAATCATACTACAACAGTTATTTCTGGAAAAAAAAAAGTTTGCATATTTTTGGGGAATTTTATTGTGAAATATCATCAATAGCGTTAATATTATACACTGTATACTTACCAAAATCATGCTATACAACAAGGGTCACCTGATAATCATACTACAACAGTTATTTAAGGAAAACGTGTTTTTGTTTATTTTTGGAGAATTTTATTGTGAAAAATCATCAATAGCGTTAATATTATACACTGTATACTCACCAAAATCATGCTACACAACAAGGGTCACCTGATAATCATACTACAACAGTTATTTCAGGAGGAAAAAAAATTGCAAAATTTTGGGGAATTTTATTGTGAAAAATCGTCAATAGCGTTAATATTATACACTGTATACTCACCAAAATAATGCTACACAACAATGGTCACCTGATAATCATACTACAACAGTTATTTCAGGAGGAAAAAAAATTGCAAAATTTTGGGGAATTTTATTGTCAAAAATCGTCAATAGCGTTAATATTATACACTGTATACTCACCAAAATCATGCTACACAACAAGGGTCACCTGATAATCATACTACAACAGTTATTTCTGGAAAAAAAAAAGTTTGCATATTTTTGGGGAATTTTATTTTGAAATATCGTCAATAGCGTTAATATTATACACTGTATACTTACCAAAATCATGCTATACAACAAGGGTCACCTGATAATCATACTACAACAGTTATTTAAGGAAAACGTGTTTTTGTTTATTTTTGGAGAATTTTATTGTGAAAAATCATCAATAGCGTTAATATTATACACTGTATACTCACCAAAATCATGCTACACAACAAGGGTCACCTGATAATCATACTACAACAGTTATTTCAGGAGGAAAAAAAATTGCAAAATTTTGGGGAATTTTATTGTGAAAAATCGTCAATAGCATTAATATTATACAGTGTATACTCACCAAAATCATGCTACACAACAATGGTCACCTGATAATCATACTACAACAGTTATTTCAGGAGGAAAAAAAATTGCATATTTTTGGGGAATTTTATTGTGAAAAACCATCAATAGCGTTAATATTATACACTGTATACTCACCAAAATCATGCTACACAACAAGGGTCACCTGATTATCATACTACAACAGTTATTTCAGGAGGAAAATAAATTGCATATTTTTTGGGAATTTTAGTTTGAAATATCGTCAATAGCATTAATATTATACACTGTATACTCACTAAAGTCATGCTATACAACAATGGTCACCTGATAATTGTACTACAACAGTTATTTCAGAAAAAAAAACTTTTTGCACATTTTTGGGGAATTTTATTGTGAAAAATCGTCAATAGCGTTAATATTATACACTGTATACTCACCAAAATCATGCTACACAACAATAGTCACCTGATAATCATACTACAACAGTTATTTCAGGAAATGTGTTTTTGTTAATTTTTGGAGAATTTTATTGTGAAAAATCGTCAATAGCGTTAATATTATACACTGTATACTCACCAAAATCATGCTATACAACAAGGGTCACCTGATAATCATACTACAACAGTTATTTCAGGAAAACGTGTTTTTGTTTATTTTTGGAGAATTTTATTGTTAAAAATCGTCAATAGCGTTAATATTATACACTGTATACTCACCAAAATCATGCTACACAACAAGGGTCACCTGATAATCATACTACAACAGTTATTTCTGGAAAAAAAAAAGTTTGCATATTTTTGGGGAATTTTATTTTGAAATATCGTCAATAGCGTTAATATTATACACTGTATACTTACCAAAATCATGCTATACAACAAGGGTCACCTGATAATCATACTACAACAGTTATTTAAGGAAAACGTGTTTTTGTTTATTTTTGGAGAATTTTATTGTGAAAAATCATCAATAGCGTTAATATTATACACTGTATACTCACCAAAATCATGCTACACAACAAGGGTCACCTGATAATCATACTACAACAGTTATTTCAGGAGGAAAAAAAATTGCAAAATTTTGGGTAATTTTATTGTGAAAAATCGTCAATAGCGTTAATATTATACACTGTATACTCACCAAAATCATGCTACACAACAATGGTCACCTGATAATCATACTACAACAGTTATTTCAGGAGGAAAAAAAATTGCAAAATTTTGGGGAATTTTATTATGAAAAATCGTCAATAGCATTAATATTATACACTGTATACTCACTAAAGTCATGCTATACAACAATGGTCACCTGATAATTGTACTACAACAGTTATTTCAGAAAAAAAAACTTTTTGCACATTTTTGGGGAATTTTATTGTGAAAAATCGTCAATAGCGTTAATATTATACACTGTATACTCACCAAAATCATGCTACACAACAATAGTCACCTGATAATCATACTACAACAGTTATTTCAGGAAATGTGTTTTTGTTAATTTTTGGAGAATTTTATTGTGAAAAATCGTCAATAGCGTTAATATTATACACTGTATACTCACCAAAATCATGCTATACAACAAGGGTCACCTGATAATCATACTACAACAGTTATTTCAGGAAAACGTGTTTTTGTTTATTTTTGGAGAATTTTATTGTTAAAAATCGTCAATAGCGTTAATATTATACACTGTATACTCACCAAAATCATGCTACACAACAAGGGTCACCTGATAATCATACTACAACAGTTATTTCTGGAAAAAAAAAAGTTTGCATATTTTTGGGGAATTTTATTTTGAAATATCGTCAATAGCGTTAATATTATACACTGTATACTTACCAAAATCATGCTATACAACAAGGGTCACCTGATAATCATACTACAACAGTTATTTAAGGAAAACGTGTTTTTGTTTATTTTTGGAGAATTTTATTGTGAAAAATCATCAATAGCGTTAATATTATACACTGTATACTCACCAAAATCATGCTACACAACAAGGGTCACCTGATAATCATACTACAACAGTTATTTCAGGAGGAAAAAAAATTGCAAAATTTTGGGTAATTTTATTGTGAAAAATCGTCAATAGCGTTAATATTATACACTGTATACTCACCAAAATCATGCTACACAACAATGGTCACCTGATAATCATACTACAACAGTTATTTCAGGAGGAAAAAAAATTGCAAAATTTTGGGGAATTTTATTATGAAAAATCGTCAATAGCATTAATATTATACAGTGTATACTCACCAAAATCATGCTACACAACAATGGTCACCTGATAATCATACTACAACAGTTATTTCTGGAAAAAAAAAAGTTTGCATATATTTGGGGAATTTTATTGTGAAAAATCGTCAATAGCATTAATATTATACACTGTATACTCACCAAAATCATGCTATACAACAAGGGTCACCTGATAATCATACTACAACAACTATTTCTGGAGGGAAAAAAATTGCATACTTTTGGGGAATTTTATTGTGAAAAATCGTCAATAGCGTTAATATTATACACTGTATACTCACCAAAATCATGCTACACAACAATGGTCACCTGATAATCATACTACAACAGTTATTTCTGGAAAAAAAAAAGTTTGCATATTTTTGGGTAATTTTATTTTGAAATATCGTCAATAGCGTTAATATTATACACTGTATACTTACCAAAATCATGCTATACAACAAGGGTCACCTGATAATCATACTACAACAGTTATTTCAGGAAAACGTGTTTTTGTTTATTTTTGGAGAATTTTATTGTGAAAAATCGTCAATAGCGTTAATATTATACACTGTATACTCACCAAAATCATGCTACACAACAAGGGTCACCTGATAATCATACTACAACAGTTATTTCTGGAAAAAAAAAAGTTTGCATATTTTTGGGGAATTTTATTTTGAAATATCGTCAATAACGTTAATATTATACACTGTATACTTACCAAAATCATGCTATACAACAAGGGTCACCTGATAATCATACTACAACAGTTATTTAAGGAAAACGTGTTTTTGTTTATTTTTGGAGAATTTTATTGTGAAAAATCATCAATAGCGTTAATATTATACACTGTATACTCACCAAAATCATGCTACACAACAAGGGTCACCTGATAATCATACTACAACAGTTATTTCAGGAGGAAAAAAAATTGCAAAATTTTGGGTAATTTTATTGTGAAAAATCGTCAATAGCGTTAATATTATACACTGTATACTCACCAAAATCATGCTACACAACAATGGTCACCTGATAATCATACTACAACAGTTATTTCAGGAGGAAAAAAAATTGCAAAATTTTGGGGAATTTTATTGTGAAAAATCATCAATAGCATTAATATTATACAGTGTATACTCACCAAAATCATGCTACATAACAAGGGTCACCTGATAATCATACTACAACAGTTATTTCTGGAAAAAAAAAAGTTTGCATATTTTTGGGGAATTTTATTTTGAAATATCGTCAATAGCGTTAATATTATACACTGTATACTTACCAAAATCATGCTATACAACAAGGGTCACCTGATAATCATACTACAACAGTTATTTCAGGAAAACGTGTTTTTGTTTATTTTTGGAGAATTTTATTGTGAAAAATCGTCAATAGCGTTAATATTATACACTGTATACTCACCAAAATCATGCTAGACAACAAAGGTCACCTGATAATCATACTACAACAGTTATTTCTGGAAAAAAAAAAGTTTGCATATTTTTGGGGAATTTTATTTTGAAATATCGTCAATAGCGTTAATATTATACACTGTATACTTACCAAAATCATGCTATACAACAAGGGTCACCTGATAATCATACTACAACAGTTATTTAAGGAAAACGTGTTTTTGTTTATTTTTGGAGAATTTTATTGTGAAAAATCATCAATAGCGTTAATATTATACACTGTATACTCACCAAAATCATGCTACACAACAAGGGTCACCTGATAATCATACTACAACAGTTATTTCAGGAGGAAAAAAAATTGCAAAATTTTGGGGAATTTTATTGTGAAAAATCGTCAATAGCGTTAATATTATACACTGTATACTCACCAAAATAATGCTACACAACAATGGTCACCTGATAATCATACTACAACAGTTATTTCAGGAGGAAAAAAAATTGCAAAATTTTGGGGAATTTTATTGTCAAAAATCGTCAATAGCGTTAATATTATACACTGTATACTCACCAAAATCATGCTACACAACAAGGGTCACCTGATAATCATACTACAACAGTTATTTCTGGAAAAAAAAAAGTTTGCATATTTTTGGGGAATTTTATTTTGAAATATCGTCAATAGCGTTAATATTATACACTGTATACTTACCAAAATCATGCTATACAACAAGGGTCACCTGATAATCATACTACAACAGTTATTTAAGGAAAACGTGTTTTTGTTTATTTTTGGAGAATTTTATTGTGAAAAATCATCAATAGCGTTAATATTATACACCGTATACTCACCAAAATCATGCTACACAACAAGGGTCACCTGATAATCATACTACAACAGTTATTTCAGGAGGAAAAAAAATTGCAAAATTTTGGGGAATTTTATTGTGAAAAATCGTCAATAGCATTAATATTATACAGTGTATACTCACCAAAATCATGCTACACAACAATGGTCACCTGATAATCATACTACAACAGTTATTTCAGGAGGAAAAAAAATTGCATATTTTTGGGGAATTTTATTGTGAAAAACCATCAATAGCGTTAATATTATACACTGTATACTCACCAAAATCATGCTACACAACAAGGGTCACCTGATTATCATACTACAACAGTTATTTCAGGAGGAAAATAAATTGCATATTTTTTGGGAATTTTAGTTTGAAATATCGTCAATAGCATTAATATTATACACTGTATACTCACTAAAGTCATGCTATACAACAATGGTCACCTGATAATTGTACTACAACAGTTATTTCAGAAAAAAAAACTTTTTGCACATTTTTGGGGAATTTTATTGTGAAAAATCGTCAATAGCGTTAATATTATACACTGTATACTCACCAAAATCATGCTACACAACAATAGTCACCTGATAATCATACTACAACAGTTATTTCAGGAAATGTGTTTTTGTTAATTTTTGGAGAATTTTATTGTGAAAAATCGTCAATAGCGTTAATATTATACACTGTATACTCACCAAAATCATGCTATACAACAAGGGTCACCTGATAATCATACTACAACAGTTATTTCAGGAAAACGTGTTTTTGTTTATTTTTGGAGAATTTTATTGTTAAAAATCGTCAATAGCGTTAATATTATACACTGTATACTCACCAAAATCATGCTACACAACAAGGGTCACCTGATAATCATACTACAACAGTTATTTCTGGAAAAAAAAAAAGTTTGCATATTTTTGGGGAATTTTATTTTGAAATATCGTCAATAGCGTTAATATTATACACTGTATACTTACCAAAATCATGCTATACAACAAGGGTCACCTGATAATCATACTACAACAGTTATTTAAGGAAAACGTGTTTTTGTTTATTTTTGGAGAATTTTATTGTGAAAAATCATCAATAGCGTTAATATTATACACTGTATACTCACCAAAATCATGCTACACAACAATGGTCACCTGATAATCATACTACAACAGTTATTTCAGGAGGAAAAAAAATTGCAAAATTTTGGGGAATTTTATTATGAAAAATCGTCAATAGCATTAATATTATACAGTGTATACTCACCAAAATCATGCTACACAACAATGGTCACCTGATAATCATACTACAACAGTTATTTCTGGAAAAAAAAAAGTTTGCATATTTTTGGGGAATTTTATTGTGAAAAATCGTCAATAGCATTAATATTATACACTGTATACTCACCAAAATCATGCTATACAACAAGGGTCACCTGATAATCATACTACAACAACTATTTCAGGAGGGAAAAAAATTGCATACTTTTGGGGAATTTTATTGTGAAAAATCATCAATAGCGTTAATATTATACACTGTATACTCACCAAAATCATGCTACACAATAATGGTCACCTGATAATCATACTACAACAGTTATTTCAGGAGGAACAAAAATTGAAAAATTTTGGGGAATTTTATTGTGAAAAATCGTTAATAGCGTTAATATTATACACTGTATACTCACCGAAATCATGCTACACAATAATGGTCACCTGATAATCATACTACAACAGTTATTTCAGGAGGAACAAAAATTGCAAAATTTTGGGCAATTTAATTGTGAAAAATCGTCAATAGCGTTAATTTTATACACTGTATACTCACCAAAATCATGCTACACAACAATGGTCACCTGATAATCATACTACAACAGTTATTTCAGGAGGAAAAAAAATTGCAAAAATTTTGGGGAATTTTATTGTGAAAAATCGTCAATAGCGTTAATATTATACACTGTATACTCACCAAAATCATGCTATACAACAAGGGTCACCTGATAATCATACTACAACAGTTATTTCAGGAAAATGTGTTTTTGTTTATTTTTGGAGAATTTTATTGTGAAAAACTATCAATAGCGTTAATATTATACACTGTGTACTCACCAAAATCATGCTACACAACAATGGTCACCTGATAATCATACTACAACAGTTATTTCAGGAGGAAAAAAAATTGCAAAATTTTGGGCAATTTTATCGTGAAAAATCGTCAATAGCGTTAATATTATACACTGTATACTCACCAAAATCATGCTATACAACAAGGGTCACCTGATAATCATACTACAACAACTATTTCAGGAGGGAAAAAAATTGCAAAATTTTGGGGAATTTTATTGTGAAAAATCGTCAATATCATTAATATTATACACTGTATACTCACCAAAATCATGCTATACAACAAGGGTCACCTGATAATCATACTACAACAGTTATTTCAGGAAAACGTGTTTTTGTTTATTTTTGGTTAATTTTATTGTGAAAAATCGTCAATAGCGTTAATATTATACACTGTATACTCACCAAAATCATGCTACACAACAATGGTCACCTGATAATCATACTACAACAGTTATTTCTGGAAAAAAAAAAGTTTGCATATTTTTGGGTAATTTTATTTTGAAATATCGTCAATAGCGTTAATATTATACACTGTATACTTACCAAAATCATGCTATACAACAAGGGTCACCTGATAATCATACTACAACAGTTATTTCAGGAAAACGTGTTTTTGTTTATTTTTGGAGAATTTTATTGTGAAAAATCGTCAATAGCGTTAATATTATACACTGTATACTCACCAAAATCATGCTACACAACAAGGGTCACCTGATAATCATACTACAACAGTTATTTCTGGAAAAAAAAAAGTTTGCATATTTTTGGGGAATTTTATTTTGAAATATCGTCAATAGCGTTAATATTATACACTGTATACTTACCAAAATCATGCTATACAACAAGGGTCACCTGATAATCATACTACAACAGTTATTTAAGGAAAACGTGTTTTTGTTTATTTTTGGAGAATTCTATTGTGAAAAATCATCAATAGCGTTAATATTATACACTGTATACTCACCAAAATCATGCTACACAACAAGGGTCACCTGATAATCATACTACAACAGTTATTTCAGGAGGAAAAAAAATTGCAAAATTTTGGGGAATTTTATTGTGAAAAATCGTCAATAGCGTTAATATTATACACTGTATACTCACCAAAATCATGCTACACAACAATGGTCACCTGATAATCATACTACAACAGTTATTTCAGGAGGAACAAAAATTGCAAAATTTTTTGGGAATTTTATTGTGAAAAATCGTCAATAGCGTTAATATTATACACTGTATACTCACCAAAATCATGCTACACAACAATGGTCACCTGATAATCATACTACAACAGTTATTTCTGGAAAAAAAAAAGTTTGCATATTTTTGGGTAATTTTATTTTGAAATATCGTCAATAGCGTTAATATTATACACTGTATACTTACCAAAATCATGCTATACAACAAGGGTCACCTGATAATCATACTACAACAGTTATTTCAGGAAAACGTGTTTTTGTTTATTTTTGGAGAATTTTATTGTGAAAAATCGTCAATAGCGTTAATATTATACACTGTATACTCACCAAAATCATGCTACACAACAAAGGTCACCTGATAATCATACTACAACAGTTATTTCTGGAAAAAAAAAAGTTTGCATATTTTTGGGTAATTTTATTTTGAAATATCGTCAATAGCGTTAATATTATACACTGTATACTTACCAAAATCATGCTATACAACAAGGGTCACCTGATAATCATACTACAACAGTTATTTCAGGAAAACGTGTTTTTGTTCATTTTTGGAGAATTTTATTGTGAAAAATCGTCAATAGCGTTAATATTATACACTGTATACTCACCAAAATCATGCTACACAACAAGGGTCACCTGATAATCATACTACAACAGTTATTTCTGGAAAAAAAAAAGTTTGCATATTTTTGGGTAATTTTATTTTGAAATATCGTCAATAGCGTTAATATTATACACTGTATACTTACCAAAATCATGCTATACAACAAGGGTCACCTGATAATCATACTACAACAGTTATTTAAGGAAAACGTGTTTTTGTTTATTTTTGGAGAATTTTATTGTGAAAAATCATCAATAGCGTTAATATTATACACTGTATACTCACCAAAATCATGCTACACAACAAGGGTCACCTGATAATCATACTACAACAGTTATTTCAGGAGGAAAAAAAATTGCAAAATTTTGGGTAATTTTATTGTGAAAAATCGTCAATAGCGTTAATATTATACACTGTATACTCACCAAAATCATGCTACACAACAATGGTCACCTGATAATCATACTACAACAGTTATTTCAGGAGGAAAAAAAATTGCAAAATTTTGGGGAATTTTATTGTGAAAAATCGTCAATAGCATTAATATTATACAGTGTATACTCACCAAAATCATGCTACACAACAATGGTCACCTGATAATCATACTACAACAGTTATTTCTGGAAAAAAAAAATTTTGCATATTTTTGGGGAATTTTATTTTGAAATATCGTCAATAGCGTTAATATTATACACTGTATACTTACCAAAATCATGCTATACAACAAGGGTCACCTGATAATCATACTACAACAGTTATTTCAGGAAAACGTGTTTTTGTTTATTTTTGGAGAATTTTATTGTGAAAAATCGTCAATAGCGTTAATATTATACACTGTATACTCACCAAAATCATGCTACACAACAAAGGTCACCTGATAATCATACTACAACAGTTATTTCTGGAAAAAAAAAAGTTTGCATATTTTTGGGGAATTTTATTGTGAAAAATCGTCAATAGCGTTAATATTATACACTGTATACTCACCAAAATCATGCTACACAACAATGGTCACCTGATAATCATACTACAACAGTTATTTCAGGAGGAACAAAAATTGGAAAATTTTTTGGGAATTTTATTGTGTAAAATCGTCAATAGCGTTAATATTATACACTGTATACTCACCAAAATCATGCTACACAACAATGGTCACCTGATAATCATACTACAACAGTTATTTCTGAAAAAAAAAAAGTTTGCATATTTTTGGGGAATTTTATTTTGAAATATCGTCAATAGCGTTAATATTATACACTGTATACTTACCAAAATCATGCTATACAACAAGGGTCACCTGATAATCATACTACAACAGTTATTTAAGGAAAACGTGTTTTTGTTTATTTTTGGAGAATTTTATTGTGAAAAATCATCAATAGCGTTAATATTATACACTGTATACTCACCAAAATCATGCTACACAACAAGGGTCACCTGATAATCATACTACAACAGTTATTTCAGGAGGAAAAAAAATTGCAAAATTTTGGGGAATTTTATTGTGAAAAATCGTCAATAGCGTTAATATTATACACCGTATACTCACCAAAATCATGCTACACAACAAGGGTCACCTGATAATCATACTACAACAGTTATTTCTGGAAAAAAAAAAGTTTGCATATTTTTGGGGAATTTTATTTTGAAATATCGTCAATAGCGTTAATATTATACACTGTATACTCACCAAAATCATGCTATACAACAAGGGTCACCTGATAATCATACTACAACAGTTATTTAAGGAAAACGTGTTTTTGTTTATTTTTGGAGAATTTTATTGTGAAAAATCATCAATAGCGTTAATATTATACACTGTATACTCACCAAAATCATGCTACACAACAAGGGTCACCTGATAATCATACTACAACAGTTATTTCAGGAGGAAAAAAAATTGCAAAATTTTGGGGAATTTTATTGTGAAAAATCGTCAATAGCATTAATATTATACAGTGTATACTCACCAAAATCATGCTACACAACAATGGTCACCTGATAATCATACTACAACAGTTATTTCAGGAGGGAAAAAAATTGCATATTTTTGGGGAATTTTATTGTGAAAAACCATCAATAGCGTTAATATTATACACTGTATACTCACCAAAATCATGCTACACAACAAGGGTCACCTGATTATCATACTACAACAGTTATTTCAGGAGGAAAATAAATTGCATATTTTTTGGGAATTTTAGTTTGAAATATCGTCAATAGCATTAATATTATACACTGTATACTCACTAAAATCATGCTATACAACAATGGTCACCTGATAATTGTACTACAACAGTTATTTCTGGAAAAAAAAAAGTTTGCATATTTTTGGGGAATTTTATTTTGAAATATCGTCAATAGCGTTAATATTATACACTGTATACTTACCAAAATCATGCTATACAACAAGGGTCACCTGATAATCATACTACAACAGTTATTTAAGGAAAACGTGTTTTTGTTTATTTTTGGAGAATTTTATTGTGAAAAATCATCAATAGCGTTAATATTATACACTGTATACTCACCAAAATCATGCTACACAACAAGGGTCACCTGATAATCATACTACAACAGTTATTTCAGGAGGAAAAAAAATTGCAAAATTTTGGGGAATTTTATTGTGAAAAATCGTCAATAGCATTAATATTATACAGTGTATACTCACCAAAATCATGCTACACAACAATGGTCACCTGATAATCATACTACAACAGTTATTTCAGGAGGAAAAAAAATTGCATATTTTTGGGGAATTTTATTGTGAAAAACCATCAATAGCGTTAATATTATACACTGTATACTCACCAAAATCATGCTACACAACAAGGGTCACCTGATTATCATACTACAACAGTTATTTCAGGAGGAAAATAAATTGCATATTTTTTGGGAATTTTAGTTTGAAATATCGTCAATAGCATTAATATTATACACTGTATACTCACTAAAATCATGCTATACAACAATGGTCACCTGATAATTGTACTACAACAGTTATTTCAGAAAAAAAAACTTTTTGCACATTTTTGGGGAATTTTATTGTGAAAAATCGTCAATAGCGTTAATATTATACACTGTATACTCACCAAAATCATGCTATACAACAAGGGTCACCTGATAATCATACTACAACAGTTATTTCAGGAAATGTGTTTTTGTTAATTTTTGGAGAATTTTATTGGGAAAAATCGTCAATAGCGTTAATATTATACACTGTATACTCACCAAAATCATGCTATACAACAAGGGTCACCTGATAATCATACTACAACAGTTATTTCAGGAAAACGTGTTTTTGTTTATTTTTGGAGAATTTTATTGTGAAAAATCGTCAATAGCGTTAATATTATACACTGTATACTCACCGAAATCATGCTACACAACAATGGTCACCTGATAATCATACTACAACAGTTATTTCAGGAGGAAAAAAAATTGCAAAATTTTGGGCAATTTTATTGAGAAAAATCGTCAATAGCATTAATATTATACACTGTATACTCACCAAAATCATGCTACACAACAATGGTCACCTGATTATCATACTACAACAGTTATTTCAGGAGGAAAATAAATTGCAAAATTTTGGGGAATTTTATTGTGAAAAATCGTCAATAGCGTTAATATTATACACTGTATACTCACCAAAATCATGCTACACAACAATGGTCACCTGATAATCATACTACAACAGTTATTTCAGGAGGAACAAAAATTGCAAAATTTTGGGTAATTTTATTGTGAAAAATCGTCAATAGCGTTAATATTATACACTGTATACTCACCAAAATCATGCTACACAACAATGGTCACCTGATAATTGTACTACAACAGTTATTTCTGAAAAAAAAAAAGTTTGCATATTTTTGGGGAATTTTATTTTGAAATATCGTCAATAGCGTTAATATTATACACTGTATACTTACCAAAATCATGCTATACAACAAGGGTCACCTGATAATCATACTACAACAGTTATTTCAGGAAAACGTGTTTTTGTTTATTTTTGGAGAATTTTATTGTGAAAAATCGTCAATAGCGTTAATATTATACACTGTATACTCACCAAAATCATGCTACACAACAGGGGTCACCTGATAATCATACTACAACAGTTATTTGTGGAAAAAAAAAGTTTGCATATTTTTGGGGAATTTTATTTTGAAATATCGTCAATAGCGTTAATATTATACACTGTATACTCACCAAAATCATGCTATACAGCAAGGGTCACCTGATAATCATACTACAACAGTTATTTCAGGAAAACATGTTTTTGTTTATTTTTGGAGAATTTTATTGTGAAAAATCATCAATAGCGTTAATATTATACACTGTATACTCACCAAAATCATGCTACACAACAAGGGTCACCTGATAATCATACTACAACAGTTATTTCTGGAAAAAAAAAAGTTTGCATATTTTTGGGGAATTTTATTTTGAAATATCGTCAATAGCATTAATATTATACACTGTATACTTACCAAAATCATGCTATTCAACAAGGGTCACCTGATAATCATACTACAACAGTTATTTCAGGAAAACGTGTTTTTGTTTATTTTTGGAGAATTTTATTGTGAAAAATCGTCAATAGCGTTAATATTATACACTGTATACTCACCAAAATCATGCTACACAACAAGGGTCACCTGATAATCATACTACAACAGTTATTTCAGGAGGAAAAAAAATTGCAAAATTTTGGGGAATTTTATTGTGAAAAATCGTCAATAGCGTTAATATTATACACTGTATACTCACCAAAATCATGCTGTACAACAAGGGTCACCTGATAATCATACTACAACAGTTATTTCAGGAAAACGTGTTTTTGTTTATTTTTGGAGAATTTTATTGTGAAAAATCGTCAATAGCGTTAATATTATACACTGTATACTCACCAAAATCATGCTACACAACAAGGGTCACCTGATAATCATACTACAACAGTTATTTCTGGAAAAAAAAAAGTTTGCATATTTTTGGGGAATTTTATTGTGAAAAATCGTCAATAGCGTTAATATTATACACTGTATACTCACCAAAATCATGCTACACAACAATGGTCACCTGATAATCATACTACAACAGTTATTTCAAGAGGAACAAAAATTGGAAAATTTTTTGGGAATTTTATTGTGTAAAATCGTCAATAGCGTTAATATTATACACTGTATACTCACCAAAATCATGCTACACAACAATGGTCACCTGATAATCATACTACAACAGTTATTTCTGAAAAAAAAAAAGTTTGCATATTTTTGGGGAATTTTATTTTGAAATATCGTCAATAGCGTTAATATTATACACTGTATACTTACCAAAATCATGCTATACAACAAGGGTCACCTGATAATCATACTACAACAGTTATTTCTGGAAAAAAAAAAGTTTGCATATTTTTGGGGAATTTTATTTTGAAATATCGTCAATAGCGTTAATATTATACACTGTATACTTACCAAAATCATGCTATACAACAAGGGTCACCTGATAATCATACTACAACAGTTATTTAAGGAAAACGTGTTTTTGTTTATTTTTGGAGAATTTTATTGTGAAAAATCATCAATAGCGTTAATATTATACACTGTATACTCACCAAAATCATGCTACACAACAAGGGTCACCTGATAATCATACTACAACAGTTATTTCAGGAGGAAAAAAAATTGCAAAATTTTGGGGAATTTTATTGTGAAAAATCGTCAATAGCATTAATATTATACAGTGTATACTCACCAAAATCATGCTACACAACAATGGTCACCTGATAATCATACTACAACAGTTATTTCAGGAGGAAAAAAAATTGCATATTTTTGGGGAATTTTATTGTGAAAAACCATCAATAGCGTTAATATTATACACTGTATACTCGCCAAAATCATGCTACACAACAAGGGTCACCTGATTATCATACTACAACAGTTATTTCAGGAGGAAAATAAATTGCATATTTTTTGGGAATTTTAGTTTGAAATATCGTCAATAGCATTAATATTATACACTGTATACTCACTAAAATCATGCTATACAACAATGGTCACCTGATAATTGTACTACAACAGTTATTTCAGAAAAAAAAAACTTTTTGCACATTTTTGGGGAATTTTATTGTGAAAAATCGTCAATAGCGTTAATATTATACACTGTATACTCACCAAAATCATGCTACACAACAATAGTCACCTGATAATCATACTACAACAGTTATTTCAGGAAATGTGTTTTTGTTAATTTTTGGAGAATTTTATTGTGAAAAATCGTCAATAGCGTTAATATTATACACTGTATACTCACCAAAATCATGCTATACAACAAGGGTCACCTGATAATCATACTACAACAGTTATTTCAGGAAAACGTGTTTTTGTTTATTTTTGGAGAATTTTATTGTTAAAAATCGTCAATAGCGTTAATATTATACACTGTATACTCACCAAAATCATGCTACACAACAATGGTCACCTGATAATCATACTACAACAGTTATTTCAGGAAAATGTGTTTTTGTTTATTTTTGGAGAATTTTATTGTGAAAAATCGTCAATAGCGTTAATATTATACACTGTATACTCACCGAAATCATGCTACACAACAATGGTCACCTGATAATCATACTACAACAGTTATTTCAGGAGGAAAAAAAATTGCAAAATTTTGGGCAATTGTATTGAGAAAAATCGTCAATAGCATTAATATTATACACTGTATACTCACCAAAATCATGCTACACAACAATGGTCACCTGATTATCATACTACAACAGTTATTTCAGGAGGAAAATAAATTGCAAAATTTTGGGGAATTTTATTGTGAAAAATCGTCAATAGCGTTAATATTATACACTGTATACTCACCAAAATCATGCTACACAACAATGGTCACCTGATTATCATACTACAACAGTTATTTCAGGAGGAAAATAAATTGCAAAATTTTGGGGAATTTTATTGTGAAAAATCGTCAATAGCGTTAATATTATACACTGTATACTCACCAAAATCATGCTACACAACAATGGTCACCTGATAATCATACTACAACAGTTATTTCAGGAGGAACAAAAATTGCAAAATTTTGGGTAATTTTATTGTGAAAAATCGTCAATAGCGTTAATATTATACACTGTATACTCACCAAAATCATGCTACACAACAATGGTCACCTGATAATCATACTACAACAGTTATTTCTGAAAAAAAAAAAGTTTGCATATTTTTGGGGAATTTTATTTTGAAATATCGTCAATAGCGTTAATATTATACACTGTATACTTACCAAAATCATGCTATACAACAAGGGTCACCTGATAATCATACTACAACAGTTATTTCAGGAAAACGTGTTTTTGTTTATTTTTGGAGAATTTTATTGTGAAAAATCGTCAATAGCGTTAATATTATACACTGTATACTCACCAAAATCATGCTACACAACAGGGGTCACCTGATAATCATACTACAACAGTTATTTGTGGAAAAAAAAAAGTTTGCATATTTTTGGGGAATTTTATTTTGAAATATCGTCAATAGCGTTAATATTATACACTGTATACTCACCAAAATCATGCTATACAGCAAGGGTCACCTGATAATCATACTACAACAGTTATTTCAGGAAAACATGTTTTTGTTTATTTTTGGAGAATTTTATTGTGAAAAATCATCAATAGCGTTAATATTATACACTGTATACTCACCAAAATCATGCTACACAACAAGGGTCACCTGATAATCATACAACAACAGTTATTTCTGGAAAAAAAAAAGTTTGCATATTTTTGGGGAATTTTATTTTGAAATATCGTCAATAGCATTAATATTATACACTGTATACTTACCAAAATCATGCTATTCAACAAGGGTCACCTGATAATCATACTACAACAGTTATTTCAGGAAAACGTGTTTTTGTTTATTTTTGGAGAATTTTATTGTGAAAAATCGTCAATAGCGTTAATATTATACACTGTATACTCACCAAAATCATGCTACACAACAAGGGTCACCTGATAATCATACTACAACAGTTATTTCAGGAGGAAAAAAAATTGCAAAATTTTGGGGAATTTTATTGTGAAAAATCGTCAATAGCGTTAATATTATACACTGTATACTCACCAAAATCATGCTACACAACAATGGTCACCTGATAATCATACTACAACAGTTATTTCAGGAGGAAAAAAAATTGCAAAATTTTTTGGGAATTTTATTTTGAAAAATCGTCAATAGCGTTAATATTATACAGTGTATACTCACCAAAATCATGCTACACAACAATGGTCACCTGATAATCATACTACAACAGTTATTTCTGGAAAAAAAAAAGTTTGCATATTTTTGGGGAATTTTATTTTGAAATATCGTCAATAGCGTTAATATTATACACTGTATACTGACCAAAATCATGCTATACAACAAGGGTCACCTGATAATCATACTATAACAGTTATTTCAGGAAAATGTGTTTTTGTTTATTTTTGGAGAATTTTATTGTCCTGATAATCATACTACAACAGTTATTTCAGGAGGAAAAAAAATTGCATATTTTTGGGGAATTTTATTGTGAAAAATCGTCAATAGCGTTAATATTATACACTGTATACTCACCAAATCATGCTACACAACAATAGTCACCTGATAATCATACTACAACAGTTATTTCAGGAAAATGTGTTTTTATTAATTTTTGGAGAATTTTATTGTGAAAAATCGTCAATAGCGTTAATATTATACACTGTATACTCACCAAAATCATGCTACACAACAATGGTCACCTGATTATCATACTACAACAGTTATTTCAGGAGGAAATAAACTGCAAAATTTTGGGGAATTTTATTGTGAAAAATCGTCAATAGCGTTAATATTATACACTGTATACTCACCAAAATCATGCTACACAACAATGGTCACCTGATAATCATACTACAACAGTTATTTCTGGGAAAAAAAAAAGTTTGCATATTTTTTGGGAATTTTAGTTTGAAATATCGTCAATAGCATTAATATTATACACCGTATACTCACTAAAATCATGCTATACAACAATGGTCACCTGATAATTGTACTACAACAGTTATTTCAGGAGGAAAAAAAATTGCAAAATTTTGGGGAATTTTATTGTGAAAAATCGTCAATAGCGTTAATATTATACACTGTATACTCACCAAAATCATGCTATACAACAAGGGTCACCTGATAATCATACTACAACAGTTATTTCAGGAAAATGTGTTTTTGTTTATTTTTGGAGAATTTTATTGTGAAAAATCGTCAATAGCGTTAATATTATACACTGTATACTCACCGAAATCATGCTACACAACAATGGTCACCTGATAATCATACTACAACAGTTATTTCAGGAGGAAAAAAAATTGCAAAATTTTGGGGAATTTTATTGTGAAAAATCGTCAATAGCATTAATATTATACACTGTATACTCACCAAAATCATGCTATACAACAAGGGTCACCTGATAATCATACTACAACAACTATTTCAGGACGGAAAAAAATTGCATATTTTTGGGGAATTTTATTGTGAAAAATCGTCAATAGCGTTAATATTATACACTGTATACTCACCAAAATCATGCTACACAACAATGGTCACCTGATAATCATACTACAACAGTTATTTCAGGAGGAAAAAAAATTGCATATTTTTGGGGAATTTTATTGTGAAAAACCATCAATAGCGTTAATATTATACACTGTATACTCACCAAAATCATGCTACACAGCAATGGTCACCTGATTATCATACTACAACAGTTATTTCAGGAGGAAAATAAATTGCATAATTTTTGGGAATTTTAGTTTGAAATATCGTCAATAGCATTAATATTATACACTGTATACTCACTAAAATCATGCTATACAACAAGGGTCACCTGATAATTGTACTACAACAGTTATTTCAGAAAAAAAAACTTTTTGCACATTTTTGGGGAATTTTATTGTGAAAAATCGTCAATAGCGTTAATATTATACACTGTATACTCACCAAAATCATGCTATACAACAAGGGTCACCTGATAATCATACTACAACAGTTATTTCAGGAGGAAAAAAAATTGCATATTTTTAGGGAATTTTATTGTGAAAAATCGTCAATAGCGTTAATATTATACACTGTATACTCACCAAAATCATGCTACACAACAATAGTCACCTGATAATCATACTACAAGTTATTTCAGGAAAATGTGTTTTTGTTAATTTTTGGAGAATTTTATTGTGAAAAATCATCAATAGCGTTAATATTATACACTGTATACTCACCAAAATCATGCTATACAACAAGGGTCACCTGATAATCATACTACAACAGTTATTTCAGGAAAACGTGTTTTTGTTTATTTTTGGAAAATTTTATTGTTAAAAATCGTCAATGGCGTAAATATTATACACTGTATACTCACCAAAATCATGCTACACAACAATGGTCACCTGATAATCATACTACAACAGTTATTTCAGGAAAATGTGTTTTTGTTTATTTTTGGAGAATTTTATTATGAAAAATCGTCAATAGCGTTAATATTATACACTGTATACTCACCGAAATCATGCTACACAACAATGGTCACCTGATAATCATACTACAACAGTTATTTCAGGAGGAAAAAAAATTGCAAAATTTTGGGGAATTTTATTGTGAAAAACCATCAATAGCGTTAATATTATACACTGTATACTCACCAAAATCATGCTACACAACAATGGTCACCTGATTATCATACTACAACAGTTATTTCAGGAGGAAATAAACTGCAAAATTTTGGGGAATTTTATTGTGAAAAATCGTCAATAGCGTTAATATTATACACTGTATACTCACCAAAATCATGCTACACAACAATGGTCACCTGATAATCATACTACAACAGTTATTTCTGGGAAAAAAAAAAGTTTGCATATTTTTTGGGAATTTTAGTTTGCAATATCGTCAATAGCATTAATATTATACACTGTATACTCACTAAAATCATGCTATACAACAAGGGTCACCTGATAATTGTACTACAACAGTTATATCAGGAGGAAAAAAAATTGCAAAATTTTGGGGAATTTTATTGTGAAAAATCGTCAATAGCGTTAATATTATACACTGTATACTCACCAAAATCATGCTATACAAGAAGGGTCACCTGATAATCATACTACAACAACTATTTCAGGAGGGAAAAAAAATGCATATTTTTGGGGAATTTTATTGTGAAAAATCGTCAATAGCGTTAATATTATACACTGTATACTCACCGAAATCATGCTACACAACAATGGTCACCTGATAATCATATTACAACAGTTATTTCAGGAAAATGTGTTTTTGTTTATTTTTGGAGAATTTTATTGTGAAAAATCGTCAATAGCGTTAATATTATACACTGTATACTCACCGAAATCATGCTACACAACAATGGTCACCTGATAATCATACTACAACAGTTATTTCAGGAGGAAAAAAAATTGCATATTTTTGGGGAATTTTATTGTGAAAAATCGTCAATAGCGTTAATATTATACACTGTATACTCACCGAAATCATGCTACACAACAATGGTCACCTGATAATCATACTACAACAGTTATTTCAGGAGGGAAAAAAATTGCAAAATTTTGAGGAATTTTATTGTGAAAAATCGTCAATAGCATTAATATTATACACTGTATACTCACCAAAATCATGCTATACAACAAGGGTCACCTGATAATCATACTACAACAACTATTTCAGGACGGAAAAAAATTGCATATTTTTGGGGAATTTTATTGTGAAAAATCGTCAATAGCGTTAATATTATACACTGTATACTCACCAAAATCATGCTACACAACAATGGTCACCTGATAATCATACTACAACAGTTATTTCAGGAGGAAAAAAAATTGCATATTTTTGGGGAATTTTATTGTGAAAAACCATCAATAGCGTTAATATTATACACTGTATACTCACCAAAATCATGCTACACAGCAATGGTCACCTGATTATCATACTACAACAGTTATTTCAGGAGGAAAATAAATTGCATATTTTTTGGGAATTTTAGTTTGAAATATCGTCAATAGCATTAATATTATACACTGTATACTCACTAAAATCATGCTATACAACAAGGGTCACCTGATAATTGTACTACAACAGTTATTTCAGAAAAAAAAACTTTTTGCACATTTTTGGGGAATTTTATTGTGAAAAATCGTCAATAGCGTTAATATTATACACTGTATACTCACCAAAATCATGCTATACAACAAGGGTCACCTGATAATCATACTACAACAGTTATTTCAGGAGGAAAAAAAATTGCATATTTTTAGGGAATTTTATTGTGAAAAATCGTCAATAGCGTTAATATTATACACTGTATACTCACCAAAATCATGCTACACAACAATAGTCACCTGATAATCATACTACAAGTTATTTCAGGAAAATGTGTTTTTGTTAATTTTTGGAGAATTTTATTGTGAAAAATCATCAATAGCGTTAATATTATACACTGTATACTCACCAAAATCATGCTATACAACAAGGGTCACCTGATAATCATACTACAACAGTTATTTCAGGAAAACGTGTTTTTGTTTATTTTTGGAGAATTTTATTGTTAAAAATCGTCAATAGCGTAAATATTATACACTGTATACTCACCAAAATCATGCTACACAACAATGGTCACCTGATAATCATACTACAACAGTTATTTCAGGAAAATGTGTTTTTGTTTATTTTTGGAGAATTTTATTATGAAAAATCGTCAATAGCGTTAATATTATACACTGTATACTCACCGAAATCATGCTACACAACAATGGTCACCTGATAATCATACTACAACAGTTATTTCAGGAGGAAAAAACATTGCAAAATTTTGGGCAATTTTATTGTGAAAAATCGTCAATAGCATTAATATTATACAGTGTATACTCACCAAAATCATGCTACACAACAATGGTCACCTGATAATCATACTACAACAGTTATTTCAGGAGGAAAAAAAATTGCATATTTTTGGGGAATTTTATTGTGAAAAACCATCAATAGCGTTAATATTATACACTGTATACTCACCAAAATCATGCTACACAACAATGGTCACCTGATTATCATACTACAACAGTTATTTCAGGAGGAAATAAACTGCAAAATTTTGGGGAATTTTATTGTGAAAAATCGTCAATAGCGTTAATATTATACACTGTATACTCACCAAAATCATGCTACACAACAATGGTCACCTGATAATCATACTACAACAGTTATTTCTGGGAAAAAAAAAAGTTTGCATATTTTTTGGGAATTTTAGTTTGCAATATCGTCAATAGCATTAATATTATACACTGTATACTCACTAAAATCATGCTATACAACAAGGGTCACCTGATAATTGTACTACAACAGTTATATCAGGAGGAAAAAAAATTGCAAAATTTTGGGGAATTTTATTGTGAAAAATCGTCAATAGCGTTAATATTATACACTGTATACTCACCAAAATCATGCTATACAAGAAGGGTCACCTGATAATCATACTACAACAACTATTTCAGGAGGGAAAAAAAATGCATATTTTTGGGGAATTTTATGGTGAAAAATCGTCAATAGCGTTAATATTATACACTGTATACTCACCGAAATCATGCTACACAACAATGGTCACCTGATAATCATATTACAACAGTTATTTCAGGAAAATGTGTTTTTATTTATTTTTGGAGAATTTTATTGTGAAAAATCGTCAATAGCGTTAATATTATACACTGTATACTCACCGAAATCATGCTACACAACAATGGTCACCTGATAATCATACTACAACAGTTATTTCAGGAAAATGTGTTTTTGTTTATTTTTGGAGAATTTTATTATGAAAAATCGTCAATAGCGTTAATATTATACACTGTATACTCACCGAAATCATGCTACACAACAATGGTCACCTGATAATCATACTACAACAGTTATTTCAGGAGGAAAAAAAATTGCAAAATTTTGGGCAATTTTATTGTGAAAAATCGTCAATAGCATTAATATTATACAGTGTATACTCACCAAAATCATGCTACACAACAATGGTCACCTGATAATCATACTACAACAGTTATTTCAGGAGGAAAAAAAATTGCATATTTTTGGGGAATTTTATTGTGAAAAACCATCAATAGCGTTAATATTATACACTGTATACTCACCAAAATCATGCTACACAACAATGGTCACCTGATTATCATACTACAACAGTTATTTCAGGAGGAAATAAACTGCAAAATTTTGGGGAATTTTATTGTGAAAAATCGTCAATAGCGTTAATATTATACACTGTATACTCACCAAAATCATGCTACACAACAATGGTCACCTGATAATCATACTACAACAGTTATTTCTGGGAAAAAAAAAAGTTTGCATATTTTTTGGGAATTTTAGTTTGCAATATCGTCAATAGCATTAATATTATACACTGTATACTCACTAAAATCATGCTATACAACAAGGGTCACCTGATAATTGTACTACAACAGTTATATCAGGAGGAAAAAAAATTGCAAAATTTTGGGGAATTTTATTGTGAAAAATCGTCAATAGCGTTAATATTATACACTGTATACTCACCAAAATCATGCTATACAAGAAGGGTCACCTGATAATCATACTACAACAACTATTTCAGGAGGGAAAAAAAATGCATATTTTTGGGGAATTTTATTGTGAAAAATCGTCAATAGCGTTAATATTATACACTGTATACTCACCGAAATCATGCTACACAACAATGGTCACCTGATAATCATATTACAACAGTTATTTCAGGAAAATGTGTTTTTGTTTATTTTTGGAGAATTTTATTGTGAAAAATCGTCAATAGCGTTAATATTATACACTGTATACTCACCGAAATCATGCTACACAACAATGGTCACCTGATAATCATACTACAACAGTTATTTCAGGAGGAAAAAAAATTGCATATTTTTGGGGAATTTTATTGTGAAAAATCGTCAATAGCGTTAATATTATACACTGTATACTCACCGAAATCATGCTACACAACAATGGTCACCTGATAATCATACTACAACAGTTATTTCAGGAGGGAAAAAAATTGCAAAATTTTGGGGAATTTTATTGTGAAAAATCGTCAATAGCATTAATATTATACACTGTATACTCACCAAAATCATGCTATACAACAAGGGTCACCTGATAATCATACTACAACAACTATTTCAGGACGGAAAAAAATTGCATATTTTTGGGGAATTTTATTGTGAAAAATCGTCAATAGCGTTAATATTATACACTGTATACTCACCAAAATCATGCTACACAACAATGGTCACCTGATAATCATACTACAACAGTTATTTCAGGAGGAAAAAAAATTGCATATTTTTGGGGAATTTTATTGTGAAAAACCATCAATAGCGTTAATATTATACACTGTATACTCACCAAAATCATGCTACACAGCAATGGTCACCTGATTATCATACTACAACAGTTATTTCAGGAGGAAAATAAATTGCATATTTTTTGGGAATTTTAGTTTGAAATATCGTCAATAGCATTAATATTATACACTGTATACTCACTAAAATCATGCTATACAACAAGGGTCACCTGATAATTGTACTACAACAGTTATTTCAGAAAAAAAAACTTTTTGCACATTTTTGGGGAATTTTATTGTGAAAAATCGTCAATAGCGTTAATATTATACACTGTATACTCACCAAAATCATGCTATACAACAAGGGTCACCTGATAATCATACTACAACAGTTATTTCAGGAGGAAAAAAAATTGCATATTTTTAGGGAATTTTATTGTGAAAAATCGTCAATAGCGTTAATATTATACACTGTATACTCACCAAAATCATGCTACACAACAATAGTCACCTGATAATCATACTACAAGTTATTTCAGGAAAATGTGTTTTTGTTAATTTTTGGAGAATTTTATTGTGAAAAATCATCAATAGCGTTAATATTATACACTGTATACTCACCGAAATCATGCTATACAACAAGGGTCACCTGATAATCATACTACAACAGTTATTTCAGGAAAACGTGTTTTTGTTTATTTTTGGAGAATTTTATTGTTAAAAATCGTCAATAGCGTAAATATTATACACTGTATACTCACCAAAATCATGCTACACAACAATGGTCACCTGATAATCATACTACAACAGTTATTTCAGGAAAATGTGTTTTTGTTTATTTTTGGAGAATTTTATTATGAAAAATCGTCAATAGCGTTAATATTATACACTGTATACTCACCGAAATCATGCTACACAACAATGGTCACCTGATAATCATACTACAACAGTTATTTCAGGAGGAAAAAAAATTGCAAAATTTTGGGCAATTTTATTGTGAAAAATCGTCAATAGCATTAATATTATACAGTGTATACTCACCAAAATCATGCTACACAACAATGGTCACCTGATAATCATACTACAACAGTTATTTCAGGAGGAAAAAAAATTGCATATTTTTGGGGAATTTTATTGTGAAAAACCATCAATAGCGTTAATATTATACACTGTATACTCACCAAAATCATGCTACACAACAATGGTCACCTGATTATCATACTACAACAGTTATTTCAGGAGGAAATAAACTGCAAAATTTTGGGGAATTTTATTGTGAAAAATCGTCAATAGCGTTAATATTATACACTGTATACTCACCAAAATCATGCTACACAACAATGGTCACCTGATAATCATACTACAACAGTTATTTCTGGGAAAAAAAAAAAGTTTGCATATTTTTTGGGAATTTTAGTTTGCAATATCGTCAATAGCATTAATATTATACACTGTATACTCACTAAAATCATGCTATACAACAAGGGTCACCTGATAATTGTACTACAACAGTTATATCAGGAGGAAAAAAAATTGCAAAATTTTGGGGAATTTTATTGTGAAAAATCGTCAATAGCGTTAATATTATACACTGTATACTCACCAAAATCATGCTATACAAGAATGGTCACCTGATAATCATACTACAACAACTATTTCAGGAGGGAAAAAAAATGCATATTTTTGGGGAATTTTATTGTGAAAAATCGTCAATAGCGTTAATATTATACACTGTATACTCACCGAAATCATGCTACACAACAATGGTCACCTGATAATCATATTACAACAGTTATTTCAGGAAAATGTGTTTTTGTTTATTTTTGGAGAATTTTATTGTGAAAAATCGTCAATAGCGTTAATATTATACACTGTATACTCACCGAAATCATGCTACACAACAATGGTCACCTGATAATCATACTACAACAGTTATTTCAGGAGGAAAAAAAATTGCATATTTTTGGGGAATTTTATTGTGAAAAATCGTCAATAGCGTTAATATTATACACTGTATACTCACCGAAATCATGCTACACAACAATGGTCACCTGATAATCATACTACAACAGTTATTTCAGGAGGGAAAAAAATTGCAAAATTTTGGGGAATTTTATTGTGAAAAATCGTCAATAGCATTAATATTATACACTGTATACTCACCAAAATCATGCTATACAACAAGGGTCACCTGATAATCATACTACAACAACTATTTCAGGACGGAAAAAAATTGCATATTTTTGGGGAATTTTATTGTGAAAAATCGTCAATAGCGTTAATATTATACACTGTATACTCACCAAAATCATGCTACACAACAATGGTCACCTGATAATCATACTACAACAGTTATTTCAGGAGGAAAAAAAATTGCATATTTTTGGGGAATTTTATTGTGAAAAACCATCAATAGCGTTAATATTATACACTGTATACTCACCAAAATCATGCTACACAGCAATGGTCACCTGATTATCATACTACAACAGTTATTTCAGGAGGAAAATAAATTGCATATTTTTTGGGAATTTTAGTTTGAAATATCGTCAATAGCATTAATATTATACACTGTATACTCACTAAAATCATGCTATACAACAAGGGTCACCTGATAATTGTACTACAACAGTTATATCAGGAGGAAAAAAAATTGCAAAATTTTGGGGAATTTTATTGTGAAAAATCGTCAATAGCGTTAATATTATACACTGTATACTCACCAAAATCATGCTATACAAGAAGGGTCACCTGATAATCATACTACAACAACTATTTCAGGAGGGAAAAAAAATGCATATTTTTGGGGAATTTTATTGTGAAAAATCGTCAATAGCGTTAATATTATACACTGTATACTCACCGAAATCATGCTACACAACAATGGTCACCTGATAATCATATTACAACAGTTATTTCAGGAAAATGTGTTTTTGTTTATTTTTGGAGAATTTTATTGTGAAAAATCGTCAATAGCGTTAATATTATACACTGTATACTCACCGAAATCATGCTACACAACAATGGTCACCTGATAATCATACTACAACAGTTATTTCAGGAAAATGTGTTTTTGTTTATTTTTGGAGAATTTTATTATGAAAAATCGTCAATAGCGTTAATATTATACACTGTATACTCACCGAAATCATGCTACACAACAATGGTCACCTGATAATCATACTACAACAGTTATTTCAGGAGGAAAAAAAATTGCAAAATTTTGGGCAATTTTATTGTGAAAAATCGTCAATAGCATTAATATTATACAGTGTATACTCACCAAAATCATGCTACACAACAATGGTCACCTGATAATCATACTACAACAGTTATTTCAGGAGGAAAAAAAATTGCATATTTTTGGGGAATTTTATTGTGAAAAACCATCAATAGCGTTAATATTATACACTGTATACTCACCAAAATCATGCTACACAACAATGGTCACCTGATAATCATATTACAACAGTTATTTCAGGAAAATGTGTTTTTGTTTATTTTTGGAGAATTTTATTGTGAAAAATCGTCAATAGCGTTAATATTATACAGTGTATACTCACCGAAATCATGCTACACAACAATGGTCACCTGATAATCATACTACAACAGTTATTTCAGGAGGAAAAAAAATTGCATATTTTTGGGGAATTTTATTGTGAAAAATCGTCAATAGCGTTAATATTATACACTGTATACTCACCGAAATCATGCTACACAACAATGGTCACCTGATAATCATACTACAACAGTTATTTCAGGAGGGAAAAAAATTGCAAAATTTTGGGGAATTTTATTGTGAAAAATCGTCAATAGCATTAATATTATACACTGTATACTCACCAAAATCATGCTATACAACAAGGGTCACCTGATAATCATACTACAACAACTATTTCAGGACGGAAAAAAATTGCATATTTTTGGGGAATTTTATTGTGAAAAATCGTCAATAGCGTTAATATTATACACTGTATACTCACCAAAATCATGCTACACAACAATGGTCACCTGATAATCATACTACAACAGTTATTTCAGGAGGAAAAAAAATTGCATATTTTTGGGGAATTTTATTGTGAAAAACCATCAATAGCGTTAATATTATACACTGTATACTCACCAAAATCATGCTACACAGCAATGGTCACCTGATTATCATACTACAACAGTTATTTCAGGAGGAAAATAAATTGCATATTTTTTGGGAATTTTAGTTTGAAATATCGTCAATAGCATTAATATTATACACTGTATACTCACTAAAATCATGCTATACAACAAGGGTCACCTGATAATTGTACTACAACAGTTATATCAGGAGGAAAAAAAATTGCAAAATTTTGGGGAATTTTATTGTGAAAAATCGTCAATAGCGTTAATATTATACACTGTATACTCACCAAAATCATGCTATACAAGAAGGGTCACCTGATAATCATACTACAACAACTATTTCAGGAGGGAAAAAAAATGCATATTTTTGGGGAATTTTATTGTGAAAAATCGTCAATAGCGTTAATATTATACACTGTATACTCACCGAAATCATGCTACACAACAATGGTCACCTGATAATCATATTACAACAGTTATTTCAGGAAAATGTGTTTTTGTTTATTTTTGGAGAATTTTATTGTGAAAAATCGTCAATAGCGTTAATATTATACACTGTATACTCACCGAAATCATGCTACACAACAATGGTCACCTGATAATCATACTACAACAGTTATTTCAGGAAAATGTGTTTTTGTTTATTTTTGGAGAATTTTATTATGAAAAATCGTCAATAGCGTTAATATTATACACTGTATACTCACCGAAATCATGCTACACAACAATGGTCACCTGATAATCATACTACAACAGTTATTTCAGGAGGAAAAAAAATTGCAAAATTTTGGGCAATTTTATTGTGAAAAATCGTCAATAGCATTAATATTATACAGTGTATACTCACCAAAATCATGCTACACAACAATGGTCACCTGATAATCATACTACAACAGTTATTTCAGGAGGAAAAAAAATTGCATATTTTTGGGGAATTTTATTGTGAAAAACCATCAATAGCGTTAATATTATACACTGTATACTCACCAAAATCATGCTACACAACAATGGTCACCTGATTATCATACTACAACAGTTATTTCAGGAGGAAATAAACTGCAAAATTTTGGGGAATTTTATTGTGAAAAATCGTCAATAGCGTTAATATTATACACTGTATACTCACCAAAATCATGCTACACAACAATGGTCACCTGATAATCATACTACAACAGTTATTTCTGGGAAAAAAAAAAGTTTGCATATTTTTTGGGAATTTTAGTTTGCAATATCGTCAATAGCATTAATATTATACACTGTATACTCACTAAAATCATGCTATACAACAAGGGTCACCTGATAATTGTACTACAACAGTTATATCAGGAGGAAAAAAAATTGCAAAATTTTGGGGAATTTTATTGTGAAAAATCGTCAATAGCGTTAATATTATACACTGTATACTCACCAAAATCATGCTATACAAGAAGGGTCACCTGATAATCATACTACAACAACTATTTCAGGAGGGAAAAAAAATGCATATTTTTGGGGAATTTTATTGTGAAAAATCGTCAATAGCGTTAATATTATACACTGTATACTCACCGAAATCATGCTACACAACAATGGTCACCTGATAATCATATTACAACAGTTATTTCAGGAAAATGTGTTTTTGTTTATTTTTGGAGAATTTTATTGTGAAAAATCGTCAATAGCGTTAATATTATACACTGTATACTCACCGAAATCATGCTACACAACAATGGTCACCTGATAATCATACTACAACAGTTATTTCAGGAGGAAAAAAAATTGCATATTTTTGGGGAATTTTATTGTGAAAAATCGTCAATAGCGTTAATATTATACACTGTATACTCACCGAAATCATGCTACACAACAATGGTCACCTGATAATCATACTACAACAGTTATTTCAGGAGGGAAAAAAATTGCAAAATTTTGGGGAATTTTATTGTGAAAAATCGTCAATAGCATTAATATTATACACTGTATACTCACCAAAATCATGCTATACAACAAGGGTCACCTGATAATCATACTACAACAACTATTTCAGGACGGGAAAAAATTGCATATTTTTGGGGAATTTTATTGTGAAAAATCGTCAATAGCGTTAATATTATACACTGTATACTCACCAAAATCATGCTACACAACAATGGTCACCTGATAATCATACTACAACAGTTATTTCAGGAGGAAAAAAAATTGCATATTTTTGGGGAATTTTATTGTGAAAAACCATCAATAGCGTTAATATTATACACTGTATACTCACCAAAATCATGCTACACAGCAATGGTCACCTGATTATCATACTACAACAGTTATTTCAGGAGGAAAATAAATTGCATATTTTTTGGGAATTTTAGTTTGAAATATCGTCAATAGCATTAATATTATACACTGTATACTCACTAAAATCATGCTATACAACAAGGGTCACCTGATAATTGTACTACAACAGTTATTTCAGAAAAAAAAACTTTTTGCACATTTTTGGGGAATTTTATTGTGAAAAATCGTCAATAGCGTTAATATTATACACTGTATACTCACTAAAATCATGCTATACAACAAGGGTCACCTGATAATTGTACTACAACAGTTATTTCAGAAAAAAAAACTTTTTGCACATTTTTGGGGAATTTTATTGTGAAAAATCGTCAATAGCGTTAATATTATACACTGTATACTCACCAAAATCATGCTATACAACAAGGGTCACCTGATAATCATACTACAACAGTTATTTCAGGAGGAAAAAAAATTGCATATTTTTAGGGAATTTTATTGTGAAAAATCGTCAATAGCGTTAATATTATACACTGTATACTCACCAAAATCATGCTACACAACAATAGTCACCTGATAATCATACTACAAGTTATTTCAGGAAAATGTGTTTTTGTTAATTTTTGGAGAATTTTATTGTGAAAAATCATCAATAGCGTTAATATTATACACTGTATACTCACCAAAATCATGCTATACAACAAGGGTCACCTGATAATCATACTACAACAGTTATTTCAGGAAAACGTGTTTTTGTTTATTTTTGGAGAATTTTATTGTTAAAAATCGTCAATAGCGTAAATATTATACACTGTATACTCACCAAAATCATGCTACACAACAATGGTCACCTGATAATCATACTACAACAGTTATTTCAGGAAAATGTGTTTTTGTTTATTTTTGGAGAATTTTATTATGAAAAATCGTCAATAGCGTTAATATTATACACTGTATACTCACCGAAATCATGCTACACAACAATGGTCACCTGATAATCATACTACAACAGTTATTTCAGGAGGAAAAAAAATTGCAAAATTTTGGGCAATTTTATTGTGAAAAATCGTCAATAGCATTAATATTATACAGTGTATACTCACCAAAATCATGCTACACAACAATGGTCACCTGATAATCATACTACAACAGTTATTTCAGGAGGAAAAAAAATTGCATATTTTTGGGGAATTTTATTGTGAAAAACCATCAATAGCGTTAATATTATACACTGTATACTCACCAAAATCATGCTACACAACAATGGTCACCTGATTATCATACTACAACAGTTATTTCAGGAGGAAATAAACTGCAAAATTTTGGGGAATTTTATTGTGAAAAATCGTCAATAGCGTTAATATTATACACTGTATACTCACCAAAATCATGCTACACAACAATGGTCACCTGATAATCATACTACAACAGTTATTTCTGGGAAAAAAAAAAAGTTTGCATATTTTTTGGGAATTTTAGTTTGCAATATCGTCAATAGCATTAATATTATACACTGTATACTCACTAAAATCATGCTATACAACAAGGGTCACCTGATAATTGTACTACAACAGTTATATCAGGAGGAAAAAAAATTGCAAAATTTTGGGGAATTTTATTGTGAAAAATCGTCAATAGCGTTAATATTATACACTGTATACTCACCAAAATCATGCTATACAAGAAGGGTCACCTGATAATCATACTACAACAACTATTTCAGGAGGGAAAAAAAATGCATATTTTTGGGGAATTTTATTGTGAAAAATCGTCAATAGCGTTAATATTATACACTGTATACTCACCGAAATCATGCTACACAACAATGGTCACCTGATAATCATATTACAACAGTTATTTCAGGAAAATGTGTTTTTGTTTATTTTTGGAGAATTTTATTGTGAAAAATCGTCAATAGCGTTAATATTATACACTGTATACTCACCGAAATCATGCTACACAACAATGGTCACCTGATAATCATACTACAACAGTTATTTCAGGAGGAAAAAAAATTGCATATTTTTGGGGAATTTTATTGTGAAAAATCGTCAATAGCGTTAATATTATACACTGTATACTCACCGAAATCATGCTACACAACAATGGTCACCTGATAATCATACTACAACAGTTATTTCAGGAGGGAAAAAAATTGCAAAATTTTGGGGAATTTTATTGTGAAAAATCGTCAATAGCATTAATATTATACACTGTATACTCACCAAAATCATGCTATACAACAAGGGTCACCTGATAATCATACTACAACAACTATTTCAGGACGGAAAAAAATTGCATATTTTTGGGGAATTTTATTGTGAAAAATCGTCAATAGCGTTAATATTATACACTGTATACTCACCAAAATCATGCTACACAACAATGGTCACCTGATAATCATACTACAACAGTTATTTCAGGAGGAAAAAAAATTGCATATTTTTGGGGAATTTTATTGTGAAAAACCATCAATAGCGTTAATATTATACACTGTATACTCACCAAAATCATGCTACACAGCAATGGTCACCTGATTATCATACTACAACAGTTATTTCAGGAGGAAAATAAATTGCATATTTTTTGGGAATTTTAGTTTGAAATATCGTCAATAGCATTAATATTATACACTGTATACTCACTAAAATCATGCTATACAACAAGGGTCACCTGATAATTGTACTACAACAGTTATTTCAGAAAAAAAAACTTTTTGCACATTTTTGGGGAATTTTATTGTGAAAAATCGTCAATAGCGTTAATATTATACACTGTATACTCACCAAAATCATGCTATACAACAAGGGTCACCTGATAATCATACTACAACAGTTATTTCAGGAGGAAAAAAAATTGCATATTTTTAGGGAATTTTATTGTGAAAAATCGTCAATAGCGTTAATATTATACACTGTATACTCACCAAAATCATGCTACACAACAATAGTCACCTGATAATCATACTACAAGTTATTTCAGGAAAATGTGTTTTTGTTAATTTTTGGAGAATTTTATTGTGAAAAATCATAATTAGCGTTAATATTATACACTGTATACTCACCAAAATCATGCTATACAACAAGGGTCACCTGATAATCATACTACAACAGTTATTTCAGGAAAACGTGTTTTTGTTTATTTTTGGAGAATTTTATTGTTAAAAATCGTCAATAGCGTAAATATTATACACTGTATACTCACCAAAATCATGCTACACAACAATGGTCACCTGATAATCATACTACAACAGTTATTTCAGGAAAATGTGTTTTTGTTTATTTTTGGAGAATTTTATTATGAAAAATCGTCAATAGCGTTAATATTATACACTGTATACTCACCGAAATCATGCTACACAACAATGGTCACCTGATAATCATACTACAACAGTTATTTCAGGAGGAAAAAAAATTGCAAAATTTTGGGCAATGTTATTGTGAAAAATCGTCAATAGCATTAATATTATACAGTGTATACTCACCAAAATCATGCTACACAACAATGGTCACCTGATAATCATACTACAACAGTTATTTCAGGAGGAAAAAAAATTGCATATTTTTGGGGAATTTTATTGTGAAAAACCATCAATAGCGTTAATATTATACACTGTATACTCACCAAAATCATGCTACACAACAATGGTCACCTGATTATCATACTACAACAGTTATTTCAGGAGGAAATAAACTGCAAAATTTTGGGGAATTTTATTGTGAAAAATCGTCAATAGCGTTAATATTATACACTGTATACTCACCAAAATCATGCTACACAACAATGGTCACCTGATAATCATACTACAACAGTTATTTCTGGGGAAAAAAAAAGTTTGCATATTTTTTGGGAATTTTAGTTTGCAATATCGTCAATAGCATTAATATTATACACTGTATACTCACTAAAATCATGCTATACAACAAGGGTCACCTGATAATTGTACTACAACAGTTATATCAGGAGGAAAAAAAATTGCAAAATTTTGGGGAATTTTATTGTGAAAAATCGTCAATAGCGTTAATATTATACACTGTATACTCACCAAAATCATGCTATACAAGAAGGGTCACCTGATAATCATACTACAACAACTATTTCAGGAGGGAAAAAAAATGCATATTTTTGGGGAATTTTATTGTGAAAAATCGTCAATAGCGTTAATATTATACACTGTATACTCACTAAAATCATGCTATACAACAAGGGTCACCTGATAATTGTACTACAACAGTTATATCAGGAGGAAAAAAAATTGCAAAATTTTGGGGAATTTTATTGTGAAAAATCGTCAATAGCATTAATATTATACAGTGTATACTCACCAAAATCATGCTATACAACAAGGGTCACCTGATAATCATACTACAACAGTTATTTCAGGAAAACGTGTTTTTGTTTATTTTTGGAGAATTTTATTGTTAAAAATCGTCAATAGCGTAAATATTATACACTGTATACTCACCAAAATCATGCTACACAACAATGGTCACCTGATAATCATACTACAACAGTTATTTCAGGAAAATGTGTTTTTGTTTATTTTTGGAGAATTTTATTATGAAAAATCGTCAATAGCGTTAATATTATACACTGTATACTCACCGAAATCATGCTACACAACAATGGTCACCTGATAATCATACTACAACAGTTATTTCAGGAGGAAAAAAAATTGCAAAATTTTGGGCAATGTTATTGTGAAAAATCGTCAATAGCATTAATATTATACAGTGTATACTCACCAAAATCATGCTACACAACAATGGTCACCTGATAATCATACTACAACAGTTATTTCAGGAGGAAAAAAAATTGCATATTTTTGGGGAATTTTATTGTGAAAAACCATCAATAGCGTTAATATTATACACTGTATACTCACCAAAATCATGCTACACAACAATGGTCACCTGATTATCATACTACAACAGTTATTTCAGGAGGAAATAAACTGCAAAATTTTGGGGAATTTTATTGTGAAAAATCGTCAATAGCGTTAATATTATACACTGTATACTCACCAAAATCATGCTACACAACAATGGTCACCTGATAATCATACTACAACAGTTATTTCTGGGGAAAAAAAAAGTTTGCATATTTTTTGGGAATTTTAGTTTGCAATATCGTCAATAGCATTAATATTATACACTGTATACTCACTAAAATCATGCTATACAACAAGGGTCACCTGATAATTGTACTACAACAGTTATATCAGGAGGAAAAAAAATTGCAAAATTTTGGGGAATTTTATTGTGAAAAATCGTCAATAGCGTTAATATTATACACTGTATACTCACCAAAATCATGCTATACAAGAAGGGTCACCTGATAATCATACTACAACAACTATTTCAGGAGGGAAAAAAAATGCATATTTTTGGGGAATTTTATTGTGAAAAATCGTCAATAGCGTTAATATTATACACTGTATACTCACCGAAATCATGCTACACAACAATGGTCACCTGATAATCATACTACAACAGTTATTTCAGGAAAATGTGTTTTTGTTTATTTTTGGAGAATTTTATTGTGAAAAATCGTCAATAGCGTTAATATTATACACTGTATACTCACCGAAATCATGCTACACAACAATGGTCACCTGATAATCATACTACAACAGTTATTTCAGGAGGGAAAAAAATTGCATATTTTTGGGGAATTTTATTGTGAAAAATCGTCAATAGCGTTAATATTATACACTGTATACTCACCGAAATCATGCTACACAACAATGGTCACCTGATAATCATACTACAACAGTTATTTCAGGAGGAAAAAAAATTGCATATTTTTGGGGAATTTTATTGTGAAAAATCGTCAATAGCGTTAATATTATACACTGTATACTCACCAAAATCATGCTATACAACAAGGGTCACCTGATAATCATACTACAACAGTTATTTCAGGAAAACGTGTTTTTGTTTATTTTTGGAGAATTTTATTGTGAAAAATCGTCAATAGCGTTAATATTATACACTGTATACTCACCAAAATCATGCTACACAACAAGGGTCACCTGATAATCATACTACAACAGTTATTTCTGGAAAAAAAAAAGTTTGCATATTTTTGGGGAATTTTATTTTGAAATATCGTCAATAGCGTTAATACTATACACTGTACACTGACCAAAATCATGCTATACAACAAGGGTCACCTGATAATCATACTACAACAGTTATTTCAGGAGGAAAAAAAATTGCATATTTTTGGGGAATTTTATTGTGAAAAATCGTCAATAGCGTTAATATTATACACTGTATACTCACCAAAATCATGCTACACAACAATGGTCACCTGATAATCATACTACAACAGTTATTTCAGGAGGAACAAAAATTGCAAAATTTTGGGGAATTTTATTGTGAAAAATCGTCAATAGCGTTAATTTTATACACTGTATACTCACCAAAATCATGCTACACAACAATGGTCACCTGATAATCATACTACAACAACTATTTCAGGAGGGAAAAAAATTGCATATTTTTGGGGAATTTTATTGTGAAAAATTGTCAATAGCGTTAATATTATACACTGTATACTCACCAAAATCATGCTACACAACAATGGTCACCTGATAATCATACTACAACAGTTATTTCAGGAAAATGTGTTTTTGTTTTTTTGGAGAATTTTATTTTGAAAAATCGTCAATAGCGTTAATATTATACACTGTATACTCACCGAAATCATGCTACACAACAGTGGTCACCTGATAATCATACTACAACAGTTATTTCAGGAGGTAAAAAAATTGCAAAATTTTGGGGAATTTTATTGTGAAAAATCGTCAATAGCATTAATATTATACAGTGTATACTCACCAAAATCATGCTACACAACAATGGTCACCTGATAATCATACTACAACAGTTATTTCAGGAGGAAAAAAAATTGCATATTTTTGGGGAATTTTATTGTGAAAACCATCAATAGCGTTAATATTGTACACTGTATACTCACCAAAATCATGCTACACAACAATGGTCACCTGATAATCATACTACAACAGTTATTTCTGGAAAAAAAAAAGTTTGCATATTTTTTGGGAATTTTAGTTTGAAATATCGTCAATAGCATTAATATTATACACTGTATACTCACTAAAATCATGCTATACAACAAGGGTCACCTGATAATTGTACTACAACAGTTATTTCCGAAAAAAAAACGTTTTGCACATTTTTGGGGAATTTTATTGTGAAAAATCGTCAATAGCGTTAATATTATACACTGTATACTCACCAAAATCATGCTATACAACAAGGGTCACCTGATAATCATACTACAACAGTTATTTCAGGAGGAAAAAAAATTGCATATTTTTGGGGAATTTTATTGTGAAAAATCGTCAATAGCGTTAATATTATACACTGTATACTCACCAAAATCATGCTACACAACAATGGTCACCTGATAATCATACTACAACAGTTATTTCAGGAGGAACAAAAATTGCAAAATTTTGGGGAATTTTATTGTGAAAAATCGTCAATAGCGTTAATTTTATACACTGTATACTCACCAAAATCATGCTACACAACAATGGTCACCTGATAATCATACTACAACAGTTATTTCAGGAGGAAAAAAAAATTGCAAAATTTTGGGGAATTTTATTGTGAAAAATCGTCAATAGCGTTAATATTATACACTGTATACTCACCAAAATCATGCTATACAACAAGGGTCACCTGATAATCATACTACAACAACTATTTCAGGAGGGAAAAAAATTGCATATTTTTGGGGAATTTTATTGTGAAAAATTGTCAATAGCGTTAATATTATACACTGTATACTCACCAAAATCATGCTACACAACAATGGTCACCTGATAATCATACTACAACAGTTATTTCAGGAAAATGTGTTTTTGTTTTTTTGGAGAATTTTATTTTGAAAAATCATCAATAGCGTTAATATTATACACTGTATACTCACCAAAATCATGCTATACAACAATGGTCACCTGATAATCATACTACAACAGTTATTTCAGGAAAATGTGTTTTTGTTTTTTTGGAGAATTTTATTGTGAAAAATCGTCAATAGCATTAATATTATACACTGTATACTCACCGAAATCATGCTACACAACAGTGGTCACCTGATAATCATACTACAACAGTTATTTCAGGAGGAAAAAAAATTGCATATTTTTGGGGAATTTTATTGTGAAAAACCATCAATAGCGTTAATATTATACACTGTATACTCACCAAAATCATGCTACACAACAATGGTCACCTGATTATCATACTAAAACAGTTATTTCAGGAGGAAAATAAATTGCAAAATTTTGGGGAATTTTATTGTGAAAAATCGTCAATAGCGTTAATATTATACACTGTATACTCACCAAAATCATGCTACACAACAATGGTCACCTGATAATCATACTACAACAGTTATTTCTGGAAAAAAAAAAAGTTTGCATATTTTTGGGGAATTTTAGTTTGAAATATCGTCAATAGCATTAATATTATACACTGTTTACTCACTAAAATCATGCTATACAACAAGGGTCACCTAATAATTGTACTACAACAGTTATTTCCGAAAAAAAAACTTTTTGCACATTTTTGGGGAATTTTATTGTGAAAAATCGTCAATAGCGTTAATATTATACACTGTATACTCACCAAAATCATGCTATACAACAAGGGTCACCTGATAATCATACTACAACAGTTATTTCAGGAGGGAAAAAAATTGCATATTTTTGGGGAATTTTATTGTGAAAAATCGTCAATAGCATTAATATTATACAGTGTATACTCACCAAAATCATGCTACACAACAAGGGTCACCTGATAATCATACTACAACAGTTATTTCAGGAGGAAAAAAAATTGCATATTTTTGGGGAATTTTATTGTGAAAAATCGTCAATAGCGTTAATATTATACACTGTATACTCACTAAAATCATGCTATACAACAAGGGTCACCTGATAATCATACTACAACAGTTATTTCAGGAGGAAAAAAAATTGCATATTTTTGGGGAATTTTATTGTGAAAAATCGTCAATAGCGTTAATATTATACACTGTATACTCACCGAAATCATGCTACACAATAATGGTCACCTGATAATCATACTACAACAGTTATTTCAGGAGGAAAAAAAATTGCAATATTTTGGGGAATTTTATTGTGAAAAATCATCAATAGCATTAATATTATACAGTGTATACTCACCAAAATCATGCTATACAACAAGGGTCACCTGATAATCATACTACAACAACTATTTCAGGAGGGAAAAAAATTGCAAAATTTTGGGGAATTTTATTGTGAAAAATCGTCAATAGCATTAATATTATACACTGTATACTCACCAAAATCATGCTATACAACAAGGGTCACCTGATAATCATACTACAACAGTTATTTCAGGAAAACGTGTTTTTGTTTATTTTTGGAGAATTTTATTGTGAAAAATCGTCAATAGCGTTAATATTATACACTGTATACTCACCAAAATCATGCTATACAACAAGGGTCACCTGATAATCATACTACAACAGTTATTTCTGGAAAAAAAAAAGTTTGCATATTTTTGGGGAATTTTATTTTGATATATCGTCAATAGCGTTAATATTATACACTGTATACTTACCAAAATCATGCTATACAACAAGGGTCACCTGATAATCATACTACAACAGTTATTTCAGGAAAACGTGTTTTTGTTTATTTTTGGAGAATTTTATTGTGAAAAATCGTCAATAGCGTTAATATTATACACTGTATACTCACCAAAATCATGCTACACAACAAGGGTCACCTGATAATCATACTACAACAGTTATTTCTGGAAAAAAAAAAGTTTGCATATTTTTGGGGAATTTTATTTTGAAATATCGTCAATAGCGTTAATACTATACACTGTACACTGACCAAAATCATGCTATACAACAAGGGTCACCTGATAATCATACTACAACAGTTATTTCAGGAGGAAAAAAAATTGCATATTTTTGGGGAATTTTATTGTGAAAAATCGTCAATAGCGTTAATATTATACACTGTATACTCACCAAAATCATGCTACACAACAATGGTCACCTGATAATCATACTACAACAGTTATTTCAGGAGGAACAAAAATTGCAAAATTTTGGGGAATTTTATTGTGAAAAATCGTCAATAGCGTTAATTTTATACACTGTATACTCACCAAAATCATGCTACACAACAATGGTCACCTGATAATCATACTACAACAACTATTTCAGGAGGGAAAAAAATTGCATATTTTTGGGGAATTTTATTGTGAAAAATTGTCAATAGCGTTAATATTATACACTGTATACTCACCAAAATCATGCTACACAACAATGGTCACCTGATAATCATACTACAACAGTTATTTCAGGAAAATGTGTTTTTGTTTTTTTGGAGAATTTTATTGTGAAAAATCGTCAATAGCATTAATATTATACACTGTATACTCACCGAAATCATGCTACACAACAGTGGTCACCTGATAATCATACTACAACAGTTATTTCAGGAGGAAAAAAAATTGCATATTTTTGGGGAATTTTATTGTGAAAAACCATCAATAGCGTTAATATTATACACTGTATACTCACCAAAATCATGCTACACAACAATGGTCACCTGATTATCATACTAAAACAGTTATTTCAGGAGGAAAATAAATTGCAAAATTTTGGGGAATTTTATTGTGAAAAATCGTCAATAGCGTTAATATTATACACTGTATACTCACCAAAATCATGCTACACAACAATGGTCACCTAATAATCATACTACAACAGTTATTTCTGGAAAAAAAAAAAGTTTGCATATTTTTGGGGAATTTTAGTTTGAAATATCGTCAATAGCATTAATATTATACACTGTTTACTCACTAAAATCATGCTATACAACAAGGGTCACCTAATAATTGTACTACAACAGTTATTTCCGAAAAAAAAACTTTTTGCACATTTTTGGGGAATTTTATTGTGAAAAATCGTCAATAGCGTTAATATTATACACTGTATACTCACCAAAATCATGCTATACAACAAGGGTCACCTGATAATCATACTACAACAGTTATTTCAGGAGGGAAAAAAATTGCATATTTTTGGGGAATTTTATTGTGAAAAATCGTCAATAGCATTAATATTATACAGTGTATACTCACCAAAATCATGCTACACAACAAGGGTCACCTGATAATCATACTACAACAGTTATTTCAGGAGGAAAAAAAATTGCATATTTTTGGGGAATTTTATTGTGAAAAATCGTCAATAGCGTTAATATTATACACTGTATACTCACTAAAATCATGCTATACAACAAGGGTCACCTGATAATCATACTACAACAGTTATTTCAGGAGGAAAAAAAATTGCATATTTTTGGGGAATTTTATTGTGAAAAATCGTCAATAGCGTTAATATTATACACTGTATACTCACCAAAATCATGCTACACAACAATGGTCACCTGATAATCATACTACAACAGTTATTTCAGGGGGGAAAAAAATTGCAAAATTTTGGGGAATTTTATTGTGAAAAATCGTCAATAGCGTTAATATTATACACTGTATACTCACCAAAATCATGCTATACAGCAAGGGTCACCTGATAATCATACTACAACAGTTATTTCAGGAAAATGTGTTTTTGTTTATTTTTGGAGAATTTTATTGTGAAAAATCGTCAATAGCGTTAATATTATACACTGTATACTCACCGAAATCATGCTACACAATAATGGTCACCTGATAATCATACTACAACAGTTATTTCAGGAGGAAAAAAAATTGCAATATTTTGGGGAATTTTATTGTGAAAAATCATCAATAGCATTAATATTATACAGTGTATACTCACCAAAATCATGCTATACAACAAGGGTCACCTGATAATCATACTACAACAACTATTTCAGGAGGGAAAAAAATTGCAAAATTTTGGGGAATTTTATTGTGAAAAATCGTCAATAGCATTAATATTATACACTGTATACTCACCAAAATCATGCTATACAACAAGGGTCACCTGATAATCATACTACAACAGTTATTTCAGGAAAACGTGTTTTTGTTTATTTTTGGAGAATTTTATTGTGAAAAATCGTCAATAGCGTTAATATTATACACTGTATACTCACCAAAATCAGGCTACACAACAAGGGTCACCTGATAATCATACTACAACAGTTATTTCAGGAGGAAAAAAAATTGCAAAATTTTGGGGAATTTTATTGTGAAAAATCGTCAATAGCGTTAATATTATACACTGTATACTCACCAAAATCATGCTATACAACAAGGGTCACCTGATAATCATACTACAACAGTTATTTCTGGAAAAAAAAAAGTTTGCATATTTTTGGGGAATTTTATTTTGATATATCGTCAATAGCGTTAATATTATACACTGTATACTTACCAAAATCATGCTATACAACAAGGGTCACCTGATAATCATACTACAACAGTTATTTCAGGAAAACGTGTTTTTGTTTATTTTTGGAGAATTTTATTGTGAAAAATCGTCAATAGCGTTAATATTATACACTGTATACTCACCAAAATCATGCTACACAACAAGGGTCACCTGATAATCATACTACAACAGTTATTTCTGGAAAAAAAAAAGTTTGCATATTTTTGGGGAATTTTATTTTGAAATATCGTCAATAGCGTTAATACTATACACTGTACACTGACCAAAATCATGCTATACAACAAGGGTCACCTGATAATCATACTACAACAGTTATTTCAGGAGGAAAAAAAATTGCATATTTTTGGGGAATTTTATTGTGAAAAATCGTCAATAGCGTTAATATTATACACTGTATACTCACCAAAATCATGCTACACAACAATGGTCACCTGATAATCATACTACAACAGTTATTTCAGGAGGAACAAAAATTGCAAAATTTTGGGGAATTTTATTGTGAAAAATCGTCAATAGCGTTAATTTTATACACTGTATACTCACCAAAATCATGCTACACAACAATGGTCACCTGATAATCATACTACAACAACTATTTCAGGAGGGAAAAAAATTGCATATTTTTGGGGAATTTTATTGTGAAAAATTGTCAATAGCGTTAATATTATACACTGTATACTCACCAAAATCATGCTACACAACAATGGTCACCTGATAATCATACTACAACAGTTATTTCAGGAAAATGTGTTTTTGTTTTTTTGGAGAATTTTATTTTGAAAAATCGTCAATAGCGTTAATATTATACACTGTATACTCACCGAAATCATGCTACACAACAGTGGTCACCTGATAATCATACTACAACAGTTATTTCAGGAGGTAAAAAAATTGCAAAATTTTGGGGAATTTTATTGTGAAAAATCGTCAATAGCATTAATATTATACAGTGTATACTCACCAAAATCATGCTACACAACAATGGTCACCTGATAATCATACTACAACAGTTATTTCAGGAGGAAAAAAAATTGCATATTTTTGGGGAATTTTATTGTGAAAACCATCAATAGCGTTAATATTGTACACTGTATACTCACCAAAATCATGCTACACAACAATGGTCACCTGATAATCATACTACAACAGTTATTTCTGGAAAAAAAAAAGTTTGCATATTTTTTGGGAATTTTAGTTTGAAATATCGTCAATAGCATTAATATTATACACTGTATACTCACTAAAATCATGCTATACAACAAGGGTCACCTGATAATCATACTACAACAGTTATTTCAGGAGGAAAAAAAATTGCAAAATTTTGGGGAATTTTATTGTGAAAAATCGTCAATAGCGTTAATTTTATACACTGTATACTCACCAAAATCATGCTACACAACAATGGTCACCTGATAATCATACTACAACAGTTATTTCAGGCGGAAAAAAAATTGCAAAATTTTGGGGAATTTTATTGTGAAAAATCGTCAATAGCGTTAATATTATACACTGTATACTCACCAAAATCATGCTATACAACAAGGGTCACCTGATAATCATACTACAACAACTATTTCAGGAGGGAAAAAAATTGCATATTTTTGGGGAATTTTATTGTGAAAAATTGTCAATAGCGTTAATATTATACACTGTATACTCACCAAAATCATGCTACACAACAATGGTCACCTGATAATCATACTACAACAGTTATTTCAGGAAAATGTGTTTTTGTTTTTTTGGAGAATTTTATTTTGAAAAATCATCAATAGCGTTAATATTATACACTGTATACTCACCAAAATCATGCTATACAACAATGGTCACCTGATAATCATACTACAACAGTTATTTCAGGAAAATGTGTTTTTGTTTTTTTGGAGAATTTTATTGTGAAAAATCGTCAATAGCATTAATATTATACACTGTATACTCACCGAAATCATGCTACACAACAGTGGTCACCTGATAATCATACTACAACAGTTATTTCAGGAGGAAAAAAAATTGCATATTTTTGGGGAATTTTATTGTGAAAAACCATCAATAGCGTTAATATTATACACTGTATACTCACCAAAATCATGCTACACAACAATGGTCACCTGATTATCATACTAAAACAGTTATTTCAGGAGGAAAATAAATTGCAAAATTTTGGGGAATTTTATTGTGAAAAATCGTCAATAGCGTTAATATTATACACTGTATACTCACCAAAATCATGCTACACAACAATGGTCACCTGATAATCATACTACAACAGTTATTTCTGGAAAAAAAAAAAGTTTGCATATTTTTGGGGAATTTTAGTTTGAAATATCGTCAATAGCATTAATATTATACACTGTTTACTCACTAAAATCATGCTATACAACAAGGGTCACCTAATAATTGTACTACAACAGTTATTTCCGAAAAAAAAACTTTTTGCACATTTTTGGGGAATTTTATTGTGAAAAATCGTCAATAGCGTTAATATTATACACTGTATACTCACCAAAATCATGCTATACAACAAGGGTCACCTGATAATCATACTACAACAGTTATTTCAGGAGGGAAAAAAATTGCATATTTTTGGGGAATTTTATTGTGAAAAATCGTCAATAGCATTAATATTATACACTGTATACTCACCAAAATCATGCTATACAACAAGGGTCACCTGATAATCATACTACAACAGTTATTTCTGGAAAAAAAAAAGTTTGCATATTTTTGGGGAATTTTATTTTGATATATCGTCAATAGCGTTAATATTATACACTGTATACTTACCAAAATCATGCTATACAACAAGGGTCACCTGATAATCATACTACAACAGTTATTTCAGGAAAACGTGTTTTTGTTTATTTTTGGAGAATTTTATTGTGAAAAATCGTCAATAGCGTTAATATTATACACTGTATACTCACCAAAATCATGCTACACAACAAGGGTCACCTGATAATCATACTACAACAGTTATTTCTGGAAAAAAAAAAGTTTGCATATTTTTGGGGAATTTTATTTTGAAATATCGTCAATAGCGTTAATATTATACACTGTATACTCACCAAAATCATGCTATACAGCAAGGGTCACCTGATAATCATACTACAACATTTATTTCAGGAAAACATTTTTTTTTTTTATTTTGGAGAATTTTATTGTGAAAAATCATCAATAGCGTTAATATTATACACTGTATACTCACCAAAATCATGCTACACAACAAGGGTCACCTGATAATCATACTACAACAGTTATTTCAGGAGGAAAAAAAATTGCAAAATTTTGGGTAATTTTATTGTGAAAAATCATCAATAGCATTAATATTATACAGTGTATACTCACCAAAATCATGCTACACAACAATGGTCACCTGATAATCATACTACAACAGTTATTTCAGGAAAACGTGTTTTTGTTTATTTTTGGAGAATTTTATTGTGAAAAATCGTCAATAGCGTTAATATTATACACTGTATACTCACCAAAATCATGCTACACAACAAGGGTCACCTGATAATCATACTACAACAGTTATTTCTGGAAAAAAAAAAGTTTGCATATTTTTGGGGAATTTTATTTTGAAATATCGTCAATAGCGTTAATATTATACACTGTATACTCACCAAAATCATGCTATACAGCAAGGGTCACCTGATAATCATACTACAACATTTATTTCAGGAAAACATTTTTTTTTTTTATTTTGGAGAATTTTATTGTGAAAAATCATCAATAGCGTTAATATTATACACTGTATACTCACCAAAATCATGCTACACAACAAGGGTCACCTGATAATCATACTACAACAGTTATTTCAGGAGGAAAAAAAATTGCAAAATTTTGGGTAATTTTATTGTGAAAAATCATCAATAGCATTAATATTATACAGTGTATACTCACCAAAATCATGCTACACAACAATGGTCACCTGATAATCATACTACAACAGTTATTTCAGGAAAACGTGTTTTTGTTTATTTTTGGAGAATTTTATTGTGAAAAATCGTCAATAGCGTTAATATTATACACTGTATACTCACCAAAATCATGCTACACAACAAGGGTCACCTGATAATCATACTACAACAGTTATTTCAGGAGGAAAAAAAATTGCAAAATTTTGGGGAATTTTATTGTGAAAAATCATCAATAGCGTTAATATTATACACTGTATACTCACCAAAATCATGCTACACAACAATGGTCACCTGATGATCATACTACAACAGTTATTTCAGGAGGAACAAAAATTGCAAAATTTTTTGGGAATTTTATTGTGAAAAATCGTCAATAGCGTTAATATTATACACTGTATACTCACCAAAATCATGCTACACAACAATGGTCACCTGATAATCATACTACAACAGTTATTTCTGGAAAAAAAAAAGTTTGCATATTTTTGGGGAATTTTATTGTGAAAAATCGTCAATAGCGTTAATATTATACACTGTATACTCACCAAAATCATGCTACACAACAATGGTCACCTGATAATCATACTACAACAGTTATTTCAGGAGGAACAAAAATTGCAAAATTTTGGGGAATTTTATTGTGAAAAATCGTCAATATCGTTAATTTTATACACTGTATACTCACCAAAATCATGCTACACAACAATGGTCACCTGATAATCATACTACAACAGTTATTTCAGGAGGAAAAAAAATTGCAAAATTTTGGGGAATTTTATTGTGAAAAATCGTCAATAGCATTAATATTATACAGTGTATACTCACCAAAATCATGCTACACAACAATGGTCACCTGATAATCATACTACAACAGTTATTTCAGGAGGAAAAAAAATTGCATATTTTTGGGGAATTTTATTGTGAAAAATCGTCAATAGCGTTAATATTATACACTGTATACTCACCAAAATCATGCTATACAACAAGGGTCACCTGATAATCATACTACAACAGTTATTTCAGGAAAACGTGTTTTTGTTTATTTTTGGAGAATTTTATTGTGAAAAATCGTCAATAGCGTTAATATTATACACTGTATACTCACCAAAATCATGCTACACAACAAGGGTTACCTGATAATCATACTACAACAGTTATTTCTGGAAAAAAAAAAGTTTGCATATTTTTGGGGAATTTTATTTTGAAATATCGTCAATAGCGTTAATACTATACACTGTACACTTACCAAAATCATGCTATACAACAAGGGTTACCTGATAATCATACTACAACAGTTATTTAAGGAAAACGTGTTTTTGTTTATTTTTGGAGAATTTTATTGTGAAAAATCATCAATAGCGTTAATATTATACACTGTATACTCACCAAAATCATGCTACACAACAAGGGTCACCTGATAATCATACTACAACAGTTATTTCAGGAGGAAAAAAAATTGCAAAATTTTGGGGAATTTTATTGTGAAAAATCGTCAATATCGTTAATTTTATACACTGTATACTCACCAAAATCATGCTACACAACAATGGTCACCTGATAATCATACTACAACAGTTATTTCAGGAGGAAAAAAAATTGCAAAATTTTGGGGAATTTTATTGTGAAAAATCGTCAATAGCATTAATATTATACAGTGTATACTCACCAAAATCATGCTACACAACAATGGTCACCTGATAATCATACTACAACAGTTATTTCAGGAGGAAAAAAAATTGCATATTTTTGGGGAATTTTATTGTGAAAAATCGTCAATAGCGTTAATATTATACACTGTATACTCACCAAAATCATGCTATACAACAAGGGTCACCTGATAATCATACTACAACAGTTATTTCAGGAAAACGTGTTTTTGTTTATTTTTGGAGAATTTTATTGTGAAAAATCGTCAATAGCGTTAATATTATACACTGTATACTCACCAAAATCATGCTACACAACAAGGGTTACCTGATAATCATACTACAACAGTTATTTCTGGAAAAAAAAAAGTTTGCATATTTTTGGGGAATTTTATTTTGAAATATCGTCAATAGCGTTAATACTATACACTGTACACTTACCAAAATCATGCTATACAACAAGGGTTACCTGATAATCATACTACAACAGTTATTTAAGGAAAACGTGTTTTTGTTTATTTTTGGAGAATTTTATTGTGAAAAATCATCAATAGCGTTAATATTATACACTGTATACTCACCAAAATCATGCTACACAACAAGGGTCACCTGATAATCATACTACAACAGTTATTTCAGGAGGAAAAAAAATTGCAAAATTTTGGGGAATTTTATTGTGAAAAAACGTCAATACCGTTAATTTTATACACTGTATACTCACCAAAATCATGCTACACAACAATGGTCACCTGATAATCATACTACAACAGTTATTTCTGAAAAAAAAAAAGTTTGCATATTTTTTGGGAATTTTAGTTTGAAATATCGTCAATAGCATTAATATTATACACTGTATACTCACTAAAATCATGCTATACAACAAGGGTCACCTGATAATTGTACTACAACAGTTATTTCAGAAAAAAAAAACTTTTTGCACATTTTTGGGGAATTTTATTGTGAAAAATCGTCAATAGTGTTAATATTATACACTGTATACTCACCAAAATCATGCTATACAACAAGGGTCACCTGATAATCATACTACAACAGTTATTTCAGGAGGAAAAAAAATTGCATATTTTTGGGGAATTTTATTGTGAAAAATCGTCAATAGCGTTAATATTATACACTGTATACTCACCAAAATCATGCTACACAACAATGGTCACCTGATAATCATACTACAACAGTTATTTCAGGAGGAACAAAAATTGCAAAATTTTGGGGAATTTTATTGTGAAAAATCCTCAATAGCGTTAATTTTATACACTGTATACTCACCAAAATCATGCTACACAACAATGGTCACCTGATAATCATACTACAACAGTTATTTCAGGAGGAAAAAAAATTGCAAAATTTTGGGGAATTTTATTGTGAAAAATCGTCAATAGCGTTAATATTATACACTGTATACTCACCAAAATCATGCTATACAACAAGGGTCACCTGATAATCATACTACAACAACTATTTCAGGAGGGAAAAAAATTGCATATTTTTGGGGAATTTTATTGTGAAAAATCGTCAATAGCGTTAATATTATACACTGTATACTCACCAAAATCATACTACACAACAATGGTCACCTGATAATCATACTACAACAGTTATTTCAGGAAAATGTGTTTTTGTTTTTTTGGAGAATTTTATTTTGAAAAATCGTCAATAGCGTTAATATTATACACTGTATACTCACCGAAATCATGCTACACAACAGTGGTCACCTGATAATCATACTACAACAGTTATTTCAGGAGGAAAAAAAATTGCAAAATTTTGGGGAATTTTATTGTGAAAAATCGTCAATAGCATTAATATTATACACTGTATACTCACCAAAATCATGCTACACAACAATGGTCACCTGATAATCATACTACAACAGTTATTTCAGGAGGAAAAAAAATTGCATATTTTTGGGGAATTTTATTGTGAAAACCATCAATAGCGTTAATATTGTACACTGTATACTCACCAAAATCATGCTACACAACAATGGTCACCTGATTATCATACTACAACAGTTATTTCAGGAGGAAAATAAATTGCAAAATTTTGGGGAATTTTATTGTCAAAAATCGTCAATAGCGTTAATATTATACACTGTATACTCACCAAAATCATGCTACACAACAATGGTCACCTGATAATCATACTACAACAGTTATTTCTGGAAAAAAAAAAGTTTGCATATTTTTTGGGAATTTTAGTTTGAAATATCGTCAATAGCATTAATATTATACACTGTATACTCACTAAAATCATGCTATACAACAAGGGTCACCTGATAATTGTACTACAACAGTTATTTCCGAAAAAAAAACTTTTTGCACATTTTGGGGGAATTTTATTGTGAAAAATCGTCAATAGCATTAATATTATACACTGTATACTCACCAAAATCATGCTATACAACAAGGGTCACCTGATAATCATACTACAACAACTATTTCAGGAGGGAAAAAAATTGCATATTTTTGGGGAATTTTATTGTGAAAAACCGTCAATAGCATTAATATTATACACTGTATACTCACCAAAATCATGCTACACAACAATGGTCACCTGATAATCATACTACAACAGTTATTTCAGGAAAATGTGTTTTTGTTTATTTTTGGAGAATTTTATTGTGAAAAATCGTCAATAGCGTTAATATTATACACTGTATACTCACCAAAATCATGCTACACAACAAGGGTCACCTGATAATCATACTACAACAGTTATTTCAGGAAAACGTGTTTTTGTTTATTTTTGGAGAATTTTATTGTTAAAAATCGTCAATAGCGTTAATATTATACACTGTATACTCACCGAAATCATGCTACACAACAATGGTCACCTGATAATCATACTACAACAGTTATTTCAGGAGGAAAAAAAATTGCAAAATTTTGGGGAATTTTATTGTGAAAAATCGTCAATAGCATTAATATTATACAGTGTATACTCACCAAAATCATGCTACACAACAATGGTCACCTGATAATCATACTACAACAGTTATTTCAGGAGGAAATAAACTGCAAAATTTTGGGGAATTTTATTGTGAAAAATCGTCAATAGCGTTAATATTATACACTGTATACTCACCAAAATCATGCTACACAACAATGGTCACCTGATAATTGTACTACAACAGTTATTTCAGGAGGAAAAAAAATTGCAAAATTTTGGGGAATTTTATTGTGAAAAATCTTCAATAGCGTTAATATTATACACTGTATACTCACCGAAATCATGCTACACAACAATGGTCACCTGATAATCATACTACAACAGTTATTTCAGGAGGGAAAAAAATTGCAAAATTTTGGGGAATTTTATTGTGAAAAATCGTCAATAGCATTAATATTATACAGTGTATACTCACCAAAATCATGCTACACAACAATGGTCACCTGATAATCATACTACAACAGTTATTTCAGGAGGAAATAAACTGCAAAATTTTGGGGAATTTTATTGTGAAAAATCATCAATAGCGTTAATATTATACACTGTATACTCACCAAAATCATGCTACACAACAATGGTCACCTGATAATCATACTACAACAGTTATTTCAGGAGGGAAAAAAATTGCAAAATTTTGGGGAATTTTATTGTGAAAAATCGTCAATAGCATTAATATTATACAGTGTATACTCACCAAAATCATGCTACACAACAATGGTCACCTGATAATCATACTACAACAGTTATTTCAGGAGGAAATAAACTGCAAAATTTTGGGGAATTTTATTGTGAAAAATCATCAATAGCGTTAATATTATACACTGTATACTCACCAAAATCATGCTACACAACAATGGTCACCTGATAATCATACTACAACAGTTATTTCTGGAAAAAAAAAAAGTTTGCATATTTTTTGGGAATTTTAGTTTGAAATATCGTCAATAGCATTAATATTATACACTTTATACTCACTAAAATCATGCTATACAACAAGGGTCACCTGATAATTGTACTACAACAGTTATTTCAGGAGGAAAAAAAATATCAAAATTTTGGGGAATTTTATTGTGAAAAATCGTCAATAGCGTTAATATTATACACTGTATACTCACCAAAATCATGCTATACAACAAGGGTCACCTGATAATCATACTACAACAACTATTTCAGGAGAGAAAAAAATTGCATATTTTTGGGGAATTTTATTGTGAAAAATCGTCAATAGCGTTAATATTATACACTGTATACTCACCAAAATCATGCTACACAACAATGGTCACCTGATAATCATACTACAACAGTTATTTCAGGAAAATGTGTTTTTGTTTATTTTTGGAGAATTTTATTGTGAAAAATCGTCAATAGCGTTAATATTATACACTGTATACTCACCGAAATCATGCTACACAACAATGGTCACCTGATAATCATACTACAACAGTTATTTCAGGAGGAAAAAAAATTGCAAAATTTTGGGGAATTTTATTGTGAAAAATCGTCAATAGCATTAATATTATACACTGTATACTCACCAAAATCATGCAATACAACAAGGGTCACCTGATAATCATACTACAACAGTTATTTCAGGAGGAAAAAAAATTGCAAAATTTTGGGGAATTTTATTGTGAAAAATCGTCAATAGCATTAATATTATACAGTGTATACTCACCAAAATCATGCTACACAACAAGGGTCACCTGATAATCATACTACAACAGTTATTTCAGGAAAATGTGTTTTTGTTAATTTTTGGAGAATTTTATTGTGAAAAATCGTCAATAGCGTTAATATTATACACTGTATACTCACCAAAATCATGCTATACAACAAGGGTCACCTGATAATCATACTACAACAGTTATTTCAGGAAAATGTGTTTTTGTTTATTTTTGGAGGATTTTATTGTTAAAAATCATCAATAGCGTTAATATTATACACTGTATACTAATCGAAATCATGCTACACAACAATGGTCACCTGATAATCATACTACAACAGTTATTTCAGGAGGAAAAAAAATTGCAAAATTTTGGGGAATTTTATTATGAAAAATCGTCAATAGCATTAATATTATACAGTGTATACTCACCAAAATCATGCTACACAACAATGGTCACCTGATAATCATACTACAACAGTTATTTCTGGAAAAAAAAAAGTTTGCATATTTTTGGGGAATTTTATTTTGAAATATCGTCAATAGCGTTAATACTATACACTGTACACTTACCAAAATCATGCTATACAACAAGGGTTACCTGATAATCATACTACAACAGTTATTTAAGGAAAACGTGTTTTTGTTTATTTTTGGAGAATTTTATTGTGAAAAATCATCAATAGCGTTAATATTATACACTGTATACTCACCAAAATCATGCTACACAACAAGGGTCACCTGATAATCATACTACAACAGTTATTTCAGGAGGAAAAAAAATTGCAAAATTTTGGGGAATTTTATTGTGAAAAATCGTCAATATCGTTAATTTTATACACTGTATACTCACCAAAATCATGCTACACAACAATGGTCACCTGATAATCATACTACAACAGTTATTTCAGGAGGAAAAAAAATTGCAAAATTTTGGGGAATTTTATTGTGAAAAATCGTCAATAGCATTAATATTATACAGTGTATACTCACCAAAATCATGCTACACAACAATGGTCACCTGATAATCATACTACAACAGTTATTTCAGGAGGAAAAAAAATTGCATATTTTTGGGGAATTTTATTGTGAAAAATCGTCAATAGCGTTAATATTATACACTGTATACTCACCAAAATCATGCTATACAACAAGGGTCACCTGATAATCATACTACAACAGTTATTTCAGGAAAACGTGTTTTTGTTTATTTTTGGAGAATTTTATTGTGAAAAATCGTCAATAGCGTTAATATTATACACTGTATACTCACCAAAATCATGCTACACAACAAGGGTTACCTGATAATCATACTACAACAGTTATTTCTGGAAAAAAAAAAGTTTGCATATTTTTGGGGAATTTTATTTTGAAATATCGTCAATAGCGTTAATACTATACACTGTACACTTACCAAAATCATGCTATACAACAAGGGTTACCTGATAATCATACTACAACAGTTATTTAAGGAAAACGTGTTTTTGTTTATTTTTGGATAATTTTATTGTGAAAAAACGTCTATACCGTTAATTTTATACACTGTATACTCACCAAAATCATGCTACACAACAATGGTCACCTGATAATCATACTACAACAGTTATTTCTGAAAAAAAAAAAGTTTGCATATTTTTTGGGAATTTTAGTTTGAAATATCGTCAATAGCATTAATATTATACACTGTATACTCACTAAAATCATGCTATACAACAAGGGTCACCTGATAATTGTACTACAACAGTTATTTCAGAAAAAAAAAACTTTTTGCACATTTTTGGGGAATTTTATTGTGAAAAATCGTCAATAGTGTTAATATTATACACTGTATACTCACCAAAATCATGCTATACAACAAGGGTCACCTGATAATCATACTACAACAGTTATTTCAGGAGGAAAAAAAATTGCATATTTTTGGGGAATTTTATTGTGAAAAATCGTCAATAGCGTTAATATTATACACTGTATACTCACCAAAATCATGCTACACAACAATGGTCACCTGATAATCATACTACAACAGTTATTTCAGGAGGAACAAAAATTGCAAAATTTTGGGGAATTTTATTGTGAAAAATCCTCAATAGCGTTAATTTTATACACTGTATACTCACCAAAATCATGCTACACAACAATGGTCACCTGATAATCATACTACAACAGTTATTTCAGGAGGAAAAAAAATTGCAAAATTTTGGGGAATTTTATTGTGAAAAATCGTCAATAGCGTTAATATTATACACTGTATACTCACCAAAATCATGCTATACAACAAGGGTCACCTGATAATCATACTACAACAACTATTTCAGGAGGGAAAAAAATTGCATATTTTTGGGGAATTTTATTGTGAAAAATCGTCAATAGCGTTAATATTATACACTGTATACTCACCAAAATCATACTACACAACAATGGTCACCTGATAATCATACTACAACAGTTATTTCAGGAGGAAAAAAAATTGCATATTTTTGGGGAATTTTATTGTGAAAACCATCAATAGCGTTAATATTGTACACTGTATACTCACCAAAATCATGCTACACAACAATGGTCACCTGATTATCATACTACAACAGTTATTTCAGGAGGAAAATAAATTGCAAAATTTTGGGGAATTTTATTGTCAAAAATCGTCAATAGCGTTAATATTATACACTGTATACTCACCAAAATCATGCTACACAACAATGGTCACCTGATAATCATACTACAACAGTTATTTCTGGAAAAAAAAAAGTTTGCATATTTTTTGGGAATTTTAGTTTGAAATATCGTCAATAGCATTAATATTATACACTGTATACTCACTAAAATCATGCTATACAACAAGGGTCACCTGATAATTGTACTACAACAGTTATTTCCGAAAAAAAAACTTTTTGCACATTTTGGGGGAATTTTATTGTGAAAAATCGTCAATAGCATTAATATTATACACTGTATACTCACCAAAATCATGCTATACAACAAGGGTCACCTGATAATCATACTACAACAACTATTTCAGGAGGGAAAAAAATTGCATATTTTTGGGGAATTTTATTGTGAAAAACCGTCAATAGCATTAATATTATACACTGTATACTCACCAAAATCATGCTACACAACAATGGTCACCTGATAATCATACTACAACAGTTATTTCAGGAAAATGTGTTTTTGTTTATTTTTGGAGAATTTTATTGTGAAAAATCGTCAATAGCGTTAATATTATACACTGTATACTCACCGAAATCATGCTACACAACAATGGTCACCTGATAATCATACTACAACAGTTATTTCAGGAAAACGTGTTTTTGTTTATTTTTGGAGAATTTTATTGTTAAAAATCGTCAATAGCGTTAATATTATACACTGTATACTCACCGAAATCATGCTACACAACAATGGTCACCTGATAATCATACTACAACAGTTATTTCAGGAGGAAAAAAAATTGCAAAATTTTGGGGAATTTTATTGTGAAAAATCGTCAATAGCATTAATATTATACAGTGTATACTCACCAAAATCATGCTACACAACAATGGTCACCTGATAATCATACTACAACAGTTATTTCAGGAGGAAATAAACTGCAAAATTTTGGGGAATTTTATTGTGAAAAATCGTCAATAGCGTTAATATTATACACTGTATACTCACCAAACTCATGCTATACAACAAGGGTCACCTGATAATCATACTACAACAACTATTTCAGGAGGGAAAAAAATTGCATATTTTTGGGGAATTTTATTGTGAAAAATCGTCAATAGCGTTAATATTATACACTGTATACTCACCAAAATCATGCTACACAACAAGGGTCACCTGATAATCATACTACAACAGTTATTTCAGGAAAACGTGTTTTTGTTTATTTTTGGAGAATTTTATTGTTAAAAATCGTCAATAGCGTTAATATTATACACTGTATACTCACCGAAATCATGCTACACAACAATGGTCACCTGATAATCATACTACAACAGTTATTTCAGGAGGAAAAAAAATTGCAAAATTTTGGGGAATTTTATTGTGAAAAATCGTCAATAGCATTAATATTATACAGTGTATACTCACCAAAATCATGCTACACAACAATGGTCACCTGATAATCATACTACAACAGTTATTTCAGGAGGAAATAAACTGCAAAATTTTGGGGAATTTTATTGTGAAAAATCGTCAATAGCGTTAATATTATACACTGTATACTCACCAAAATCATGCTACACAACAATGGTCACCTGATAATTGTACTACAACAGTTATTTCAGGAGGAAAAAAAATTGCAAAATTTTGGGGAATTTTATTGTGAAAAATCTTCAATAGCGTTAATATTATACACTGTATACTCACCGAAATCATGCTACACAACAATGGTCACCTGATAATCATACTACAACAGTTATTTCAGGAGGGAAAAAAATTGCAAAATTTTGGGGAATTTTATTGTGAAAAATCGTCAATAGCATTAATATTATACAGTGTATACTCACCAAAATCATGCTACACAACAATGGTCACCTGATAATCATACTACAACAGTTATTTCAGGAGGAAATAAACTGCAAAATTTTGGGGAATTTTATTGTGAAAAATCATCAATAGCGTTAATATTATACACTGTATACTCACCAAAATCATGCTACACAACAATGGTCACCTGATAATCATACTACAACAGTTATTTCTGGAAAAAAAAAAAGTTTGCATATTTTTTGGGAATTTTAGTTTGAAATATCGTCAATAGCATTAATATTATACACTTTATACTCACTAAAATCATGCTATACAACAAGGGTCACCTGATAATTGTACTACAACAGTTATTTCAGGAGAGAAAAAAATTGCATATTTTTGGGGAATTTTATTGTGAAAAATCGTCAATAGCGTTAATATTATACACTGTATACTCACCAAAATCATGCTACACAACAATGGTCACCTGATAATCATACTACAACAGTTATTTCAGGAAAATGTGTTTTTGTTTATTTTTGGAGAATTTTATTGTGAAAAATCGTCAATAGCGTTAATATTATACACTGTATACTCACCAAAATCATGCTATACAACAAGGGTCACCTGATAATCATACTACAACAGTTATTTCAGGAGGAAAAAAAATTGCATATTTTTGGGGAATTTTATTGTGAAAAATCGTCAATAGCGTTAATATTATACACTGTATACTCACCAAAATCATGCTACACAACAATGGTCACCTGATAATCATACTACAACAGTTATTTCAGGAGGAACAAAAATTGCAAAATTTTGGGGAATTTTATTGTGAAAAATCCTCAATAGCGTTAATTTTATACACTGTATACTCACCAAAATCATGCTACACAACAATGGTCACCTGATAATCATACTACAACAGTTATTTCAGGAGGAAAAAAAATTGCAAAATTTTGGGGAATTTTATTGTGAAAAATCGTCAATAGCGTTAATATTATACACTGTATACTCACCAAAATCATGCTATACAACAAGGGTCACCTGATAATCATACTACAACAACTATTTCAGGAGGGAAAAAAATTGCATATTTTTGGGGAATTTTATTGTGAAAAATCGTCAATAGCGTTAATATTATACACTGTATACTCACCAAAATCATGCTATACAACAAGGGTCACCTGATAATCATACTACAACAACTATTTCAGGAGAGAAAAAAATTGCATATTTTTGGGGAATTTTATTGTGAAAAATCGTCAATAGCGTTAATATTATACACTGTATACTCACCAAAATCATGCTACACAACAATGGTCACCTGATAATCATACTACAACAGTTATTTCAGGAAAATGTGTTTTTGTTTATTTTTGGAGAATTTTATTGTGAAAAATCGTCAATAGCGTTAATATTATACACTGTATACTCACCGAAATCATGCTACACAACAATGGTCACCTGATAATCATACTACAACAGTTATTTCAGGAGGAAAAAAAATTGCAAAATTTTGGGGAATTTTATTGTGAAAAATCGTCAATAGCATTAATATTATACACTGTATACTCACCAAAATCATGCAATACAACAAGGGTCACCTGATAATCATACTACAACAGTTATTTCAGGAGGAAAAAAAATTGCAAAATTTTGGGGAATTTTATTGTGAAAAATCGTCAATAGCATTAATATTATACAGTGTATACTCACCAAAATCATGCTACACAACAAGGGTCACCTGATAATCATACTACAACAGTTATTTCAGGAAAATGTGTTTTTGTTAATTTTTGGAGAATTTTATTGTGAAAAATCGTCAATAGCGTTAATATTATACACTGTATACTCACCAAAATCATGCTATACAACAAGGGTCACGTGATAATCATACTACAACAGTTATTTCAGGAAAATGTGTTTTTGTTTATTTTTGGAGGATTTTATTGTTAAAAATCATCAATAGCGTTAATATTATACACTGTATACTCATCGAAATCATGCTACACAACAATGGTCACCTGATAATCATACTACAACAGTTATTTCAGGAGGAAAAAAAATTGCAAAATTTTGGGGAATTTTATTGTGAAAAATCGTCAATAGCATTAATATTATACAGTGTATTCTCACCAAAATCATGCTACACAACAATGGTCACCTGATAATCATACTACAACAGTTATTTCAGGAGGAAATAAACTGCAAAATTTTGGGGAATTTTATTGTGAAAAATTGTCAATAGCGTTAATATTATACACTGTATACTCACCAAAATCATGCTACACAACAATGGTCACCTGATAATCATACTACAACAGTTATTTCTGGAAAAAAAAAAAGTTTGCATATTTTTTGGGAATTTTAGTTTGAAATATCGTCAATAGCATTAATATTATACACTTTATACTCACTAAAATCATGCTATACAACAAGGGTCACCTGATAATTGTACTACAACAGTTATTTCAGGAGGAAAAAAAATTGTAAAATTTTGGGGAATTTTATTGTGAAAAATCGTCAATAGCGTTAATATTATACACTGTATACTCACCAAAATCATGCTATACAACAAGGGTCACCTGATAATCATACTACAACAACTATTTCAGGAGGGAAAAAAATTGCATATTTTTGGGGAATTTTATTGTGAAAAATCGTCAATAGCGTTAATATTATACACTGTATACTCACCAAAATCATGCTATACAACAAGGGTCACCTGATAATCATACTACAACAACTATTTCAGGAGGGGAAAAAATTGCATATTTTTGGGGAATTTTATTGTGAAAAATCGTCAATAGCGTTAATATTATACACTGTATACTCACCAAAATCATGCTACACAACAATGGTCACCTGATAATCATACTACAACAGTTATTTCAGGAGGAAAAAAAATTTGCAAACTTTTGGGGAATTTTATTGTGAAAAATCGTCAATAGCGTTAATATTATACACTGTATACTCACCAAAATCATGCTACACAACAATGGTCACCTGATAATCATACTACAACAGTTATTTCAGGAGGGAAAAAAATTGCAAAATTTTGGGGAATTTTATTGTGAAGAATCGTCAATAGCATTAATATTATACAGTGTATACTCACCAAAATCATGCTACACAACAATGGTCACCTGATAATCATACTACAACAGTTATTTCAGGAGGAAAAAAAATTGCAAAATTTTGGGGAATTTTATTGTGAAAAATCGTCAATAGCGTTAATATTATACACTGTATACTCACCAAAATCATGCTATACAACAAGGGTCACCTGATAATCATACTACAACAACTATTTCAGGAGGGAAAAAAATTGCATATTTTTGGGGAATTTTATTGTGAAAAATCGTCAATAGCGTTAATATTATACACTGTATACTCACCAAAATCATGCTACACAACAATGGTCACCTGATAATCATACTACAACAGTTATTTCAGGAAAATGTGTTTTTGTTTATTTTTGGAGAATTTTATTGTGAAAAATCGTCAATAGCATTAATATTATACACTGTATACTCACCAAAATCATGCTATACAACAAGGGTCACCTGATAATCATACTACAACAACTATTTCACGAGGGAAAAAAATTGCATATTTTTGGGGAATTTTATTGTGAAAAATCGTCAATAGCGTTAATATTATACACTGTATACTCACCAAAATCATGCTGCACAACAATGGTCACCTGATAATCATACTACAACAGTTATTTCAGGAGGAAATAAACTGCAAAATTTTGGGGAATTTTATTGTGAAAAATCATCAATAGCGTTAATATTATACACTGTATACTCACCAAAATCATGCTACACAACAATGGTCACCTGATAATCATACTACAACAGTTATTTCTGGAGAAAAAAAAAAGTTTGCATATTTTTTGAGAATTTTAGTTTGAAATATCGTCAATAGCATTAATATTATACACTTTATACTCACTAAAATCATGCTATACAACAAGGGTCACCTGATAATTGTACTACAACATTTATTTCAGGAGGAAAAAAAATTGCAAAATTTTGGGGAATTTTATTGTGAAAAATCGTCACTAGCGTTAATATTATACACTGTATACTCACCAAAATCATGCTATACAACAAGGGTCACCTGATAATCATACTACAACAACTATTTCAGGAGGGAAAAAAATTGCATATTTTTGGGGAATTTTATTGTGAAAAATCGTCAATAGCGTTAATATTATACACTGTATACTCACCAAAATCATGCTACACAACAATGGTCACCTGATAATCATACTACAACAGTTATTTCAGGAGGAAAAAAAATTTGCAAACTTTTGGGGAATTTTATTGTGAAAAATCGTCAATAGCGTTAATATTATACACTGTATACTCACCAAAATCATGCTACACAACAATGGTCACCTGATAATCATACTACAACAGTTATTTCAGGAGGGAAAAAAATTGCATATTTTTGGGGAATTTTATTGTGAAAAATCGTCAATAGCGTTAATATTATACACTGTATACTCACCGAAATCATGCTACACAACAATGGTCACCTGATAATCATACTACAACAGTTATTTCAGGAGGAAAAAAAATTGCAAAATTTTGGGTAATTTTATTGTGAAAAATCGTCAATAGCATTAATATTATACACTGTATACTCACCAAAATCATGCTACACAACAAGGGTCACCTGATAATCATACTACAACAGTTATTTCAGGAAAACGTGTTTTTGTTTATTTTTGGAGAATTTTATTGTTAAAAATCGTCAATAGCGTTAATATTATACACTGTATACTCACCGAAATCATGCTACACAACAATGGTCACCTGATAATCATACTACAACAGTTATTTCAGGAGGAAAAAAAATTGCAAAATTTTGGGGAATTTTATTGTGAAAAATCGTCAATAGCATTAATATTATACAGTGTATACTCACCAAAATCATGCTACACAACAATGGTCACCTGATAATCATACTACAACAGTTATTTCAGGAGGAAATAAACTGCAAAATTTTGGGGAATTTTATTGTGAAAATTCGTCAATAGCGTTAATATTATACACTGTATACTCACCAAAATCATGCTATACAACAAGGGTCACCTGACAATCATACTACAACAACTATTTCAGGAGGGAAAAAAATTGCATATTTTTGTGGTATTTTATTGTGAAAAATCGTCAATAGCGTTAATATTATACACTGTATACTCACCAAAATCATGCTACACAACAAGGGTCACCTGATAATCATACTACAACAGTTATTTCAGGAAAACGTGTTTTTGTTTATTTTTGGAGAATTTTATTGTTAAAAATCGTCAATAGCGTTAATATTATACACTGTATACTCACCGAAATCATGCTACACAACAATGGTCACCTGATAATCATACTACAACAGTTATTTCAGGAGGAAAAAAAATTGCAAAATTTTGGGGAATTTTATTGTGAAAAATCGTCATTAGCATTAATATTATACACTGTATACTCACCAAAATCATGCTATACAACAAGGGTCACCTGATAATCATACTACAACAACTATTTCAGGAGGGAAAAAAATTGCATATTTTTGGGGAATTTTATTGTGAAAAATCGTCAATAGCGTTAATATTATACACTGTATACTCACCAAAATCATGCTACACAACAAGGGTCACCTGATAATCATACTACAACAGTTATTTCTGGAGAAAAAAAAAAGTTTGTATATTTTTTGAGAATTTTAGTTTGAAATATCGTCAATAGCATTAATATTATACACTTTATATTCACTAAAATCATGCTATACAACAAGGGTCACCTGATAATTGTACTACAACAACTATTTCAGGAGGGAAAAATATTGCAACATTTTGGGGAATTTTATTGTGAAAAATCGTCAATAGCGTTAATATTATACACTGTATACTCACCAAAATCATGCTATACAACAAGGGTCACCTGATAATCATACTACAACAACTATTTCAGGAGGGAAAAAAATTGCATATTTTTGGGGAATTTTATTGTGAAAAATCGTCAATAGCGTTAATATTATACACTGTATACTCACCAAAATCATGCTACACAACAATGGTCACCTGATAATCATACTACAACAGTTATTTCAGGAGGAAAAAAATTGCAAAATTTTGGGGAATTTTATTGTGAAAAATCGTCAATAGCTTTAATATTATACACTGTATACTCACCAAAATCATGCTATACAACAAGGGTCACCTGATAATCATACTACAACAACTATTTCAGGAGGGAAAAAAAATTGCATATTTTTGGGGAATTTTATTGTGAAAAATCGTCAATAGCGTTAATATTATACACTGTATACTCACCAAAATCATGCTACACAACAATGGTCACCTGATAATCATACTACAACAGTTATTTCAGGAAAATGTGTTTTTGTTTATTTTTGGAGAATTTTATTGTGAAAAATCGTCAATAGCGTTAATATTATACACTGTATACTCACCGAAATCATGCTACACAACAATGGTCACCTGATAATCATACTACAACAGTTATTTCAGGATGAAATAAACTGCAAAATTTTGGGGAATTTTATTGTGAAAAATCGTCAATAGCGTTAATATTATACACTGTATACTCACCAAAATCATGCTATACAACAAGGGTCACCTGATAATCATACTACAACAACTATTTCAGGAGGGAAAAAAATTGCATATTTTTGGGGAATTTTATTGTGAAAAATCGTCAATAGCGTTAATATTATACACTGTATACTCACCAAAATCATGCTACACAACAATGGTCACCTGATAATCATACTACAACAGTTATTTCTGGAAAAAAAAAAAGTTTGCATATTTTTTGGGAATTTTAGTTTGAAATATCGTCAATAGCATTAATATTATACACTTTATACTCACTAAAATCATGCTATACAACAATGGTCACCTGATAATCATACTACAACAGTTATTTCAGGAGGAAAAAAAATTGCAAACTTTTGGGGAATTTTATTGTGAAAAATCGTCAATAGCGTTAATATTATACACTGTATACTCACCAAAATCATGCTACACAACAATGGTCACCTGATAATCATACTACAACAGTTATTTCAGGAGGAAAAAAAATTGCAAAATTTTGGGGAATTTTATTGTGAAAAATCGTCAATAGCATTAATATTATACAGTGTATACTCACCAAAATCATGCTATACAACAAGGGTCACCTGATAATTGTACTACAACAGTTATTTCAGGAGGAAAAAAAATTGCAAAATTTTGGGGAATTTTATTGTGAAAAATCGTCAATAGCGTTAATATTATACACTGTATACTCACCAAAATCATGCTATACAACAAGGGTCACCTGATAATCATACTACAACAACTATTTCAGGAGGGAAAAAAATTGCATATTTTTGGGGAATTTTATTGTGAAAAATCGTCAATAGCGTTAATATTATACACTGTATACTCACCAAAATCATGCTACACAACAATGGTCACCTGATAATCATACTACAACAGTTATTTCAGCAGGAAAAAAAATTGCAAACTTTTGGGGAATGTTATTGTGAAAAATCGTCAATAGCGTTAATATTATACACTGTATACTCACCAAAATCATGCTACACAACAATGGTCACCTGATAATCATACTACAACAGTTATTTCGGGAGGAAAAAAAATTGCAAAATTTTGGGGAATTTTATTGTGAAAAATCGTCAATAGCATTAATATTATACAGTGTATACTCACCAAAATCATGCTACACAACAATGGTCACCTGATAATCATACTACAACAGTTATTTCAGGAAAATGTGTTTTTGTTTATTTTTGGAGAATTTTATTGTGAAAAATCGTCAATAGCGTTAATATTATACACTGTATACTCACCGAAATCATGCTACACAACAATGGTCACCTGATAATCATACTACAACAGTTATTTCAGGAGGAAAAAAAATTGCAAAATTTTGGGGAATTTTATTGTGAAAAATCGTCAATAGCATTAATATTATACACTGTATACTCACCAAAATAATGCTATACAACAAGGGTCACCTGATAATCATACTACAACAGTTATTTCAGGAAAATGTGTTTTTGTTTATTTTTGGAGAATTTTATTGTGAAAAATCGTCAATAGCGTTAATATTATACACTGTATACTCACCGAAATCATGCTACACAACAATGGTCACCTGATAATCATACTACAACAGTTATTTCAGGAGGAAAAAAAATTGCAAAATTTTGGGGAATTTTATTGTGAAAAATCGTCAATAGCATTAATATTATACACTGTATACTCACCAAAATCATGCTATACAACAAGGGTCACCTGATAATCATACTACAACAACTATTTCAGGAGGGAAAAAAATTGCATATTTTTGGGGAATTTTATTGTGAAAAATCGTCAATAGCGTTAATATTATACACTGTATACTCACCAAAATCATGCTACACAACAATGGTCACCTGATAATCATACTACAACAGTTATTTCAGGAGGAAAAAAAAATGCAAAATTTTGGGGAATTTTATTGTGAAAAATCGTCAATAGCATTAATATTATACAGTGTATACTCACCAAAATCATGCTACACAACAATGGTCACCTGATAATCATACTACAACAGTTATTTCTGGAAAAAAAAAAAGTTTGCATATTTTTTGGAATTTTAGTTTGAAATATCGTCAATAGCATTAATATTATACACTTTATACTCACTAAAATCATGCTATACAACAATGGTCACCTGATAATCATACTACAACAGTTATTTCAGGAGGAAAAAAAATTGCAAACTTTTGGGGAATTTTATTGTGAAAAATCGTCAATAGCGTTAATATTATACACTGTATACTCACCAAAATCATGCTACACAACAATGGTCACCTGATAATCATACTACAACAGTTATTTCAGGAGGAAAAAAAATTGCAAAATTTTGGGGAATTTTATTGTGAAAAATCGTCAATAGCATTAATATTATACAGTGTATACTCACCAAAATCATGCTACACAACAATGGTCACCTGATAATCATACTACAACAGTTATTTCTGGAGGAAAAAAAATTGCAAAATTTTGGGGAATTTTATTGTGAAAAATCGTCAATAGCGTTAATATTATACACTGTATACTCACCAAAATCATGCTATACAACAAGGGTCACCTGATAATCATACTACAACAACTATTTCAGGAGGGAAAAAAATTGCATATTTTTGGGGAATTTTATTGTGAAAAACCGTCAATAGCGTTAATATTATACACTGTATACTCACCGAAATCATGCTACACAACAATGGTCACCTGATAATCATACTACAACAGTTATTTCAGGAGGAAAAAAAATTGCAAAATTTTGGGGAATTTTATTGTGAAAAATCGTCAATAGCATTAATATTATACACTGTATACTCACCAAAATCATGCTATACAACAAGGGTCACCTGATAATCATACTACAACAACTGTTTCAGGAGGGAAAAAAATTGCATATTTTTGGGGAATTTTATTGTGAAAAATCGTCAATAGCGTTAATATTATACACTGTATACTCACCAAAATCATGCTACACAACAAGGGTCACCTGATAATCATACTACAACAGTTATTTCAGGAAAACGTGTTTTTGTTTATTTTTGGAGAATTTTATTGTTAAAAGTCGTCAATAGCGTTAATATTATACACTGTATACTCACCGAAATCATGCTACACAACAATGGTCACCTTATAATCATACTACAACAGTTATTTCAGGAGGAAAAAAAATTGCAAAATTTTGGGGAATTTTATTGTGAAAAATCGTCAATAGCATTAATATTATACAGTGTATACTCACCAAAATCATGCTACACAACAATGGTCACCTGATAATCATACTACAACAGTTATTTCAGGTGGAAATAAACTGCAAAATTTTGGGGAATTTTATTGTGAAAAATCGTCAATAGCGTTAATATTATACACTGTATACTCACCAAAATCATGCTACACAACAATGGTCACCTGATAATCATACTACAACAGTTATTTCTGGAGAAAAAAAAAGTTTGCATATTTTTTGGGAATTTTAGTTTGAAATATCGTCAATAGCATTAATATTATAAACTTTATACTCACTAAAATCATGCTATACAACAAGGGTCACCTGATAATTGTACTACAACAGTTATTTCAGGAGGAAAAAAAATTGCAAAATTTTGGGGAATTTTATTGTGAAAAATCGTCAATAGCGTTAATATTATACACTGTATACTCACCAAAATCATGCTATACAACAAGGGTCACCTGATAATCATACTACAACAACTATTTCAGGAGGGAAAAAAATTGCATATTTTTGGGGAATTTTATTGTGAAAAATCGTCAATAGCGTTAATATTATACACTGTATACTCACCAAAATCATGCTACACAACAATGGTCACCTGATAATCATACTACAACAGTTATTTCAGCAGGAAAAAAAATTGCAAACTTTTGGGGAATGTTATTGTGAAAAATCGTCAATAGCGTTAATATTATACACTGTATACTCACCAAAATCATGCTACACAACAATGGTCACCTGATAATCATACTACAACAGTTATTTCGGGAGGAAAAAAAATTGCAAAATTTTGGGGAATTTTATTGTGAAAAATCGTCAATAGCATTAATATTATACAGTGTATACTCACCAAAATCATGCTACACAACAATGGTCACCTGATAATCATACTACAACAGTTATTTCAGGAAAACGTGTTTTTGTTTATTTTTGGAGAATTTTATTGTTAAAAATCGTCAATAGCGTTAATATTATACACTGTATACTCACCGAAATCATGCTACACAACAATGGTCACCTGATAATCATACTACAACAGTTATTTCAGGAGGAAAAAAAAATTGCAAAATTTTGGGGAATTTTATTGTGAAAAATCGTCAATAGCATTAATATTATACAGTGTATACTCACCAAAATCATGCTACACAACAATGGTCACCTGATTATCATACTACAACAGTTATTTCAGGAGGAAAATAAACTGCAAAATTTTGGGGAATTTTATTGTGAAAAATCGTCAATAGCGTTAATATTATACACTGTATACTCACCAAAATCATGCTACACAACAATGGTCACCTGATAATCATACTACAACAGTTATTTCTGGAAAAAAAAAAGTTTGCATATTTTTGGGGAATTTTAGTTGTAAATATTGTCAATAGCATTAATATTATACACTGTATACTCACTAAAATCATGCTATACAACAAGGGTCACCTGATAATTGTAGTACAACAGTTATTTCAGAAAAAAAAACTTTTTGCACATTTTTGGGGAATTTTATTGTGAAAAATCGTCAATAGCGTTAATATTATACACTGTATACTCACCAAAATCATGCTATACAACAAGGGTCACCTGATAATCATACTACAACAGTTATTTCAGGAGGAAAAAAAATTGCAAACTTTTGGGGAATTTTATTGTGAAAAATCGTCAATAGCGTTAATATTATACACTGTATACTCACCAAAATCATGCTACACAACAATGGTCACCTGATAATCATACTACAACAGTTATTTCAGGAGGAAAAAAAATTGCAAAATTTTGGGGAATTTTATTGTGAAAAATCGTCAATAGCATTAATATTATACAGTGTATACTCACCAAAATCATGCTACACAACAATGGTCACCTGATAATCATACTACAACAGTTATTTCAGGAGGAAAAAAAATTGCAAAATTTTGGGGAATTTTATTGTGAAAAATCGTCAATAGCGTTAATATTATACACTGTATACTCACCAAAATCATGCTATACAACAAGGGTCACCTGATAATCATACTACAACAACTATTTCAGGAGGGAAAAAAATTGCATATTTTTGGGGAATTTTATTGTGAAAAACCGTCAATAGCGTTAATATTATACACTGTATACTCACCGAAATCATGCTACACAACAATGGTCACCTGATAATCATACTACAACAGTTATTTCAGGAGGAAAAAAAATTGCAAAATTTTGGGGAATTTTATTGTGAAAAATCGTCAATAGCATTAATATTATACACTGTATACTCACCAAAATCATGCTATACAACAAGGGTCACCTGATAATCATACTACAACAACTGTTTCAGGAGGGAAAAAAATTGCATATTTTTGGGGAATTTTATTGTGAAAAATCGTCAATAGCGTTAATATTATACACTGTATACTCACCAAAATCATGCTACACAACAAGGGTCACCTGATAATCATACTACAACAGTTATTTCAGGAAAACGTGTTTTTGTTTATTTTTGGAGAATTTTATTGTTAAAAGTCGTCAATAGCGTTAATATTATACACTGTATACTCACCGAAATCATGCTACACAACAATGGTCACCTTATAATCATACTACAACAGTTATTTCAGGAGGAAAAAAATTGCAAAATTTTGGGGAATTTTATTGTGAAAAATCGTCAATAGCATTAATATTATACAGTGTATACTCACCAAAATCATGCTACACAACAATGGTCACCTGATAATCATACTACAACAGTTATTTCAGGTGGAAATAAACTGCAAAATTTTGGGGAATTTTATTGTGAAAAATCGTCAATAGCGTTAATATTATACACTGTATACTCACCAAAATCATGCTACACAACAATGGTCACCTGATAATCATACTACAACAGTTATTTCTGGAGAAAAAAAAAGTTTGCATATTTTTTGGGAATTTTAGTTTGAAATATCGTCAATAGCATTAATATTATAAACTTTATACTCACTAAAATCATGCTATACAACAAGGGTCACCTGATAATTGTACTACAACAGTTATTTCAGGAGGAAAAAAAATTACAAAATTTTGGGGAATTTTATTGTGAAAAATCGTCAATAGCGTTAATATTATACACTGTATACTCACCAAAATCATGCTATACAACAAGGGTCACCTGATAATCATACTACAACAACTATTTCAGGAGGGAAAAAAATTGCATATTTTTGGGGAATTTTATTGTGAAAAATCGTCAATAGCGTTAATATTATACACTGTATACTCACCAAAATCATGCTACACAACAATGGTCACCTGATAATCATACTACAACAGTTATTTCAGCAGGAAAAAAAATTGCAAACTTTTGGGGAATGTTATTGTGAAAAATCGTCAATAGCGTTAATATTATACACTGTATACTCACCAAAATCATGCTACACAACAATGGTCACCTGATAATCATACTACAACAGTTATTTCGGGAGGAAAAAAAATTGCAAAATTTTGGGGAATTTTATTGTGAAAAATCGTCAATAGCATTAATATTATACAGTGTATACTCACCAAAATCATGCTACACAACAATGGTCACCTGATAATCATACTACAACAGTTATTTCAGGAAAATGTGTTTTTGTTTATTTTTGGAGAATTTTATTGTGAAAAATCGTCAATAGCGTTAATATTATACACTGTATACTCACTGAAATCATGCTACACAACAATGGTCACCTGATAATCATACTACAACAGTTATTTCAGGAGGAAAAAAAATTGCGAAATTTTGGGGAATTTTATTGTGAAAAATCGTCAATAGCATTAATATTATACACTGTATACTCACCAAAATAATGCTATACAACAAGGGTCACCTGATAATCATACTACAACAGTTATTTCAGGAAAATGTGTTTTTGTTTATTTTTGGAGAATTTTATTGTGAAAAATCGTCAATAGCGTTAATATTATACACTGTATACTCACCGAAATCATGCTACACAACAATGGTCACCTGATAATCATACTACAACAGTTATTTCAGGAGGAAAAAAAATTGCAACATTTTGGGGAATTTTATTGTGAAAAATCGTCAATAGCATTAATATTATACACTGTATACTCACCAAAATCATGCTATACAACAAGGGTCACCTGATAATCATACTACAACAACTATTTCAGGAGGGAAAAAAATTGCATATTTTTGGGGAATTTTATTGTGAAAAATCGTCAATAGCGTTAATATTATACACTGTATACTCACCAAAATCATGCTACACAACAAGGGTCACCTGATAATCATACTACAACAGTTATTTCAGGAAAACGTGTTTTTGTTTATTTTTGGAGAATTTTATTGTTAAAAATCATCAATAGCGTTAATATTATACACTGTATACTCACCGAAATCATGCTACACAACAATGGTCACCTGATAATCATACTACAACAGTTATTTCAGGAGGAAAAAAAATTGCAAAATTTTGGGGAATTTTATTGTGAAAAATCGTCAATAGCATTAATATTATACAGTGTATACTCACCAAAATCATGCTACACAACAATGGTCACCTGATTATCATACTACAACAGTTATTTCAGGAGGAAAATAAACTGCAAAATTTTGGGGAATTTTATTGTGAAAAATCGTCAATAGCGTTAATATTATACACTGTATACTCACCAAAATCATGCTACACAACAATGGTCACCTGATAATCATACTACAACAGTTATTTCTGGAAAAAAAAAAGTTTGCATATTTTTGGGGAATTTTAGTTGTAAATATTGTCAATAGCATTAATATTATACACTGTATACTCACTAAAATCATGCTATACAACAAGGGTCACCTGATAATTGTAGTACAACAGTTATTTCAGAAAAAAAAACTTTTTGCACATTTTTGGGGAATTTTATTGTGAAAAATCGTCAATAGCGTTAATATTATACACTGTATACTCACCAAAATCATGCTATACAACAAGGGTCACCTGATAATCATACTACAAAAGTTATTTCAGGAGGAAAAAAAATTGCATATTTTTGGGGAATTTTATTGTGAAAAATCGTCAATAGCGTTAATATTATACACTGTATACTCACCAAAATCATGCTACACAACAATGGTCACCTGATAATCATACTACAACAGTTATTTCAGGAGGAACAAAAATTGAAAAATTTTGGGGAATTTTATTGTGAAAAATCGTCAATAGCGTTAATATTATACACTGTATACTCACCAAAATCATGCTATACAACAAGGGTCACCTGATAATCATACTACAACAACTATTTCAGGAGGGAAAAAAATTGCATATTTTTGGGGAATTTTATTGTGAAAAATCGTCAATAGCATTAATATTATACACTGTATACTCACCAAAATCATGCTACACAACAATGGTCACCTGATAATCATACTACAACAGTTATTTCAGCAGGAAAAAAAATTGCAAACTTTTGGGGAATGTTATTGTGAAAAATCGTCAATAGCGTTAATATTATACACTGTATACTCACCAAAATCATGCTACACAACAATGGTCACCTGATAATCATACTACAACAGTTATTTCGGGAGGAAAAAAAATTGCAAAATTTTGGGGAATTTTATTGTGAAAAATCGTCAATAGCATTAATATTATACAGTGTATACTCACCAAAATCATGCTACACAACAATGGTCACCTGATAATCATACTACAACAGTTATTTCAGGAAAATGTGTTTTTGTTTATTTTTGGAGAATTTTATTGTGAAAAATCGTCAATAGCGTTAATATTATACACTGTATACTCACCGAAATCATGCTACACAACAATGGTCACCTGATAATCATACTACAACAGTTATTTCAGGAGGAAAAAAAATTGCAAAATTTTGGGGAATTTTATTGTGAAAAATCGTCAATAGCATTAATATTATACACTGTATACTCACCAAAATAATGCTATACAACAAGGGTCACCTGATAATCATACTACAACAGTTATTTCAGGAAAATGTGTTTTTGTTTATTTTTGGAGAATTTTATTGTGAAAAATCGTCAATAGCGTTAATATTATACACTGTATACTCACCGAAATCATGCTACACAACAATGGTCACCTGATAATCATACTACAACAGTTATTTCAGGAGGAAAAAAAATTGCAAAATTTTGGGGAATTTTATTGTGAAAAATCGTCAATAGCATTAATATTATACACTGTATACTCACCAAAATCATGCTATACAACAAGGGTCACCTGATAATCATACTACAACAACTATTTCAGGAGGGAAAAAAATTGCATATTTTTGGGGAATTTTATTGTGAAAAATCGTCAATAGCGTTAATATTATACACTGTATACTCACCAAAATCATGCTACACAACAATGGTCACCTGATAATCATACTACAACAGTTATTTCAGGAGGAAAAAAAAATGCAAAATTTTGGGGAATTTTATTGTGAAAAATCGTCAATAGCATTAATATTATACAGTGTATACTCACCAAAATCATGCTACACAACAATGGTCACCTGATAATCATACTACAACAGTTATTTCAGGATGAAATAAACTGCAAAATTTTGGGGAATTTTATTGTGAAAAATCGTCAATAGCGTTAATATTATACACTGTATACTCACCAAAATCATGCTATACAACAAGGGTCACCTGATAATCATACTACAACAACTATTTCAGGAGGGAAAAAAATTGCATATTTTTGGGGAATTTTATTGTGAAAAATCGTCAATAGCGTTAATATTATACACTGTATACTCACCAAAATCATGCTACACAACAATGGTCACCTGATAATCATACTACAACAGTTATTTCTGGAAAAAAAAAAAGTTTGCATATTTTTTGGGAATTTTAGTTTGAAATATCGTCAATAGCATTAATATTATACACTTTATACTCACTAAAATCATGCTATACAACAATGGTCACCTGATAATCATACTACAACAGTTATTTCAGGAGGAAAAAAAATTGCAAACTTTTGGGGAATTTTATTGTGAAAAATCGTCAATAGCGTTAATATTATACACTGTATACTCACCAAAATCATGCTACACAACAATGGTCACCTGATAATCATACTACAACAGTTATTTCAGGAGGAAAAAAAATTGCAAAATTTTGGGGAATTTTATTGTGAAAAATCGTCAATAGCATTAATATTATACAGTGTATACTCACCAAAATCATGCTACACAACAATGGTCACCTGATAATCATACTACAACAGTTATTTCAGGAGGAAAAAAAATTGCAAAATTTTGGGGAATTTTATTGTGAAAAATCGTCAATAGCGTTAATATTATACACTGTATACTCACCAAAATCATGCTATACAACAAGGGTCACCTGATAATCATACTACAACAACTATTTCAGGAGGGAAAAAAATTGCATATTTTTGGGGAATTTTATTGTGAAAAACCGTCAATAGCGTTAATATTATACACTGTATACTCACCGAAATCATGCTACACAACAATGGTCACCTGATAATCATACTACAACAGTTATTTCAGGAGGAAAAAAAATTGCAAAATTTTGGGGAATTTTATTGTGAAAAATCGTCAATAGCATTAATATTATACACTGTATACTCACCAAAATCATGCTATACAACAAGGGTCACCTGATAATCATACTACAACAACTGTTTCAGGAGGGAAAAAAATTGCATATTTTTGGGGAATTTTATTGTGAAAAATCGTCAATAGCGTTAATATTATACACTGTATACTCACCAAAATCATGCTACACAACAAGGGTCACCTGATAATCATACTACAACAGTTATTTCAGGAAAACGTGTTTTTGTTTATTTTTGGAGAATTTTATTGTTAAAAGTCGTCAATAGCGTTAATATTATACACTGTATACTCACCGAAATCATGCTACACAACAATGGTCACCTTATAATCATACTACAACAGTTATTTCAGGAGGAAAAAAAATTGCAAAATTTTGGGGAATTTTATTGTGAAAAATCGTCAATAGCATTAATATTATACAGTGTATACTCACCAAAATCATGCTACACAACAATGGTCACCTGATAATCATACTACAACAGTTATTTCAGGTGGAAATAAACTGCAAAATTTTGGGGAATTTTATTGTGAAAAATCGTCAATAGCGTTAATATTATACACTGTATACTCACCAAAATCATGCTACACAACAATGGTCACCTGATAATCATACTACAACAGTTATTTCTGGAGAAAAAAAAAGTTTGCATATTTTTTGGGAATTTTAGTTTGAAATATCGTCAATAGCATTAATATTATAAACTTTATACTCACTAAAATCATGCTATACAACAAGGGTCACCTGATAATTGTACTACAACAGTTATTTCAGGAGGAAAAAAAATTGCAAAATTTTGGGGAATTTTATTGTGAAAAATCGTCAATAGCGTTAATATTATACACTGTATACTCACCAAAATCATGCTATACAACAAGGGTCACCTGATAATCATACTACAACAACTATTTCAGGAGGGAAAAAAATTGCATATTTTTGGGGAATTTTATTGTGAAAAATCGTCAATAGCGTTAATATTATACACTGTATACTCACCAAAATCATGCTACACAACAATGGTCACCTGATAATCATACTACAACAGTTATTTCAGCAGGAAAAAAAATTGCAAACTTTTGGGGAATGTTATTGTGAAAAATCGTCAATAGCGTTAATATTGTACACTGTATACTCACCAAAATCATGCTACACAACAATGGTCACCTGATAATCATACTACAACAGTTATTTCGGGAGGAAAAAAAATTGCAAAATTTTGGGGAATTTTATTGTGAAAAATCGTCAATAGCATTAATATTATACAGTGTATACTCACCAAAATCATGCTACACAACAATGGTCACCTGATAATCATACTACAACAGTTATTTCAGGAAAATGTGTTTTTGTTTATTTTTGGAGAATTTTATTGTGAAAAATCGTCAATAGCGTTAATATTATACACTGTATACTCACCGAAATCATGCTACACAACAATGGTCACCTGATAATCATACTACAACAGTTATTTCAGGAGGAAAAAAAATTGCAAAATTTTGGGGAATTTTATTGTGAAAAATCGTCAATAGCATTAATATTATACACTGTATACTCACCAAAATAATGCTATACAACAAGGGTCACCTGATAATCATACTACAACAGTTATTTCAGGAAAATGTGTTTTTGTTTATTTTTGGAGAATTTTATTGTGAAAAATCGTCAATAGCGTTAATATTATACACTGTATACTCACCGAAATCATGCTACACAACAATGGTCACCTGATAATCATACTACAACAGTTATTTCAGGAGGAAAAAAAATTGCAAAATTTTGGGGAATTTTATTGTGAAAAATCGTCAATAGCATTAATATTATACACTGTATACTCACCAAAATCATGCTATACAACAAGGGTCACCTGATAATCATACTACAACAACTATTTCAGGAGGGAAAAAAATTGCATATTTTTGGGGAATTTTATTGTGAAAAATCGTCAATAGCGTTAATATTATACACTGTATACTCACCAAAATCATGCTACACAACAAGGGTCACCTGATAATCATACTACAACAGTTATTTCAGGAAAACGTGTTTTTGTTTATTTTTGGAGAATTTTATTATTAAAAATCGTCAATAGCGTTAATATTATACACTGTATACTCACCGAAATCATGCTACACAACAATGGTCACCTGATAATCATACTACAACAGTTATTTCAGGAGGAAAAAAAATTGCAAAATTTTGGGGAATTTTATTGTGAAAAATCGTCAATAGCATTAATATTATACAGTGTATACTCACCAAAATCATGCTACACAACAATGGTCACCTGATTATCATACTACAACAGTTATTTCAGGAGGAAAATAAACTGCAAAATTTTGGGGAATTTTATTGTGAAAAATCGTCAATAGCGTTAATATTATACACTGTATACTCACCAAAATCATGCTACACAACAATGGTCACCTGATAATCATACTACAACAGTTATTTCTGGAAAAAAAAAAGTTTGCATATTTTTGGGGAATTTTAGTTGTAAATATTGTCAATAGCATTAATATTATACACTGTATACTCACTAAAATCATGCTATACAACAAGGGTCACCTGATAATTGTAGTACAACAGTTATTTCAGAAAAAAAAAACTTTTTGCAAACTTTTGGGGAATTTTATTGTGAAAAATCGTCAATAGCGTTAATATTATACACTGTATACTCACCAAAATCATGCTACACAACAATGGTCACCTGATAATCATACTACAACAGTTATTTCAGGAGGAAAAAAAATTGCAAAATTTTGGGGAATTTTATTGTGAAAAATCGTCAATAGCATTAATATTATACAGTGTATACTCACCAAAATCATGCTACACAACAATGGTCACCTGATAATCATACTACAACAGTTATTTCAGGAGGAAAAAAAATTGCAAAATTTTGGGGAATTTTATTGTGAAAAATCGTCAATAGCGTTAATATTATACACTGTATACTCACCAAAATCATGCTACACAACAATGGTCACCTGATAATCATACTACAACAACTATTTCAGGAGGGGAAAAAATTGCATATTTTTGGGGAATTTTATTGTGAAAAATCGTCAATAGCGTTAATATTATACACTGTATACTCACCAAAATCATGCTATACAACAAGGGTCACCTGATAATCATACTACAACAACTATTTCAGGAGGGAAAAAAATTGCATATTTTTGGGGAATTTTATTGTGAAAAATCGTCAATAGCGTTAATATTATACACTGTATACTCACCAAAATCATGCTACACAACAATGGTCACCTGATAATCATACTACAACAGTTATTTCAGGAAGATGTGTTTTTGTTTTTTTGGAGAATTTTATTGTGAAAAATCGTCAATAGCGTTAATATTATAAACTGTATACTCACCGAAATCATGCTACACAACAGTGGTCACCTGATAATCATACTACAACAGTTATTTCAGGAGGAAAAAAAATTGCAAAATTTTGGGGAATTTTATTGTGAAAAATCGTCAATAGCATTAATATTATACAGTGTATACTCACCAAAATCATGCTACACAACAATGGTCACCTGATAATCATACTACAACAGTTATTTCAGGAGGAAAGGAAATTGCATATTTTTGGGGAATTTTATTGTGAAAAACCATCAATAGCGTTAATATTATACACTGTATACTCACCAAAATCATGCTACACAACAATGGTCACCTGATTATCATACTACAACAGTTATTTCAGGAGGAAAATAAATCGCAAAATTTTGGGGAATTTTATTGTGAAAAATCGTCAATAGCGTTAATATTATACACTGTATACTCACCAAAATCATGCTACACAACAATGGTCACCTGATAATCATACTACAACAGTTATTTCTGGGGAAAAAAAAAGTTTGCATATTTTTTGGGAATTTTAGTTTGAAATATCGTCAATAGCATTAATATTATACACTGTATACTCACTAAAATCATGCTATACAACAAGGGTCACCTGATAATTGTACTACAACAGTTATTTCAGAAAAAAAAACTTTTTGCACATTTTTGGGGAATTTTATTGTGAAAAATCGTCAATAGCGTTAATATTATACACTGTATACTCACCGAAATCATGCTACACAACAGTGGTCACCTGATTATCATACTACAACAGTTATTTCAGGAGGAAAATAAACTGCAAAATTTTGGGGAATTTTATTGTGAAAAATCGTCAATAGCGTTAATATTATACACTGTATACTCACCAAAATCATGCTACACAACAATGGTCACCTGATAATCATACTACAACAGTTATTTCTGGAAAAAAAAAAGTTTGCATATTTTTGGGGAATTTTAGTTGTAAATATCGTCAATAGCATTAATATTATACACTGTATACTCACTAAAATCATGCTATACAACAAGGGTCACCTGATAATTGTACTACAACAGTTATTTCAGAAAAAAAAACTTTGCACATTTTTGGGGAATTTTATTGTGAAAAATCGTCAATAGCGTTAATATTATACACTGTATACTCACCAAAATCATGCTATACAACAAGGGTCACCTGATAATCATACTACAACAGTTATTTCAGGAGGAAAAAAAATTGCATATTTTTGGGGAATTTTATTGTGAAAAATCGTTAATAGCGTTAATATTATACACTGTATACTCACCAAAATCATGCTACACAACAATGGTCACCTGATAATCATACTACAACAGTTATTTCAGGAGGAATAAAAATTGAAAAATTTTGGGGAATTTTATTGTGAAAAATCGTCAATAGCGTTAATTTTATACACTGTATACTCACCAAAATCATGCTACACAACAATGGTCACCTGATAATCATACTACAACAGTTATTTCAGGAGGAAAAAAAATTGCAAAATTTTGGGGAATTTTATTGTGAAAAATCATCAATAGCATTAATATTATACAGTGTATACTCACCAAAATCATGCTACACAACAATGGTCACCTGATAATCATACTACAACAGTTATTTCTGGAAAAAAAAAAAGTTTGCATATTTTTGGGGAATTTTAGTTTGAAATATCGTCAATAGCATTAATATTATACACTGTATACTCACTAAAATCATGCTATACAACAAGGGTCACCTGATAATTGTACTACAACAGTTATTTCAGGAAAAAAAAACTTTTTGCACATTTTTGGGGAATTTTATTGTGAAAAATCGTCAATAGCTTTAATATTATAAACTGTATACTCACCGAAATCATGCTACACAACAGTGGTCACCTGATAATCATACTACAACAGTTATTTCAGGAGGAAAAAAAATTGCAAAAGTTTGGGGAATTTTATTGTGAAAAATCGTCAATAGCGTTAATTTTATACACTGTATACTCACCAAAATCATGCTACACAACAATGGTCACCTGATAATCATACTACAATAGTTATTTCAGGAGGAAAAAAAATTGCAAAATTTTGGGGAATTTTATTGTGAAAAATTGTCAATAACGTTAATATTATACACTGTATACTCACCAAAATCATGCTATACAACAAGGGTCACCTGATAATCATACTACAACAACTATTTCAGGAGGGAAAAAAATTGCATATTTTTGGGGAATTTTATTGTGAAAAATCATCAATAGCGTTAATATTATACACTGTATACTCACCAAAATCATGCTACACAACAATGGTCACCTGATAATCATACTACAACAGTTATTTCAGGAAAATGTGTTTTTGGAGAATTTTATTGTGAAATATCGTCAATAGCGTTAATATTATACACTGTATACTCACCGAAATCATGCTACACAACAGTGGTCACCTGATAATCATACTACAACAGTTATTTCAGGAGGAAAAAAAATTGCAAAATTTTGGGGAATTTTATTGTGAAAAATCGTCAATAGCATTAATATTATACAGTGTATACTCACCAAAATCATGCTACACAACAATGGTCACCTGATAATCATACTACAACAGTTATTTCAGGAGGAAAAAAAATTGCATATTTTTGGTGAATTTTATTGTGAAAAACCATCAATAGCGTTAATATTATACACTGTATACTCACCAAAATCATGCTACACAACAATGGTCACCTGATTATCATACTACAACAGTTATTTCAGGAGGAAAATAAATTGCAAAATTTTGGGGAATTTTATTGTGAAAAATCGTCAATAGCGTTAATATTATACACTGTATACTCACCAAAATCATGCTACACAACAATGGTCACCTGATAATCATACTACAACAACTATTTCAGGAGGGGAAAAAATTGCATATTTTTGGGGAATTTTATTGTGAAAAACCGTCAATAGCGTTAATATTATACACTGTATACTCACCAAAATCATGCTATACAACAAGGGTCACCTGATAATCATACTACAACAACTATTTCAGGAGGGAAAAAAATTGCATATTTTTGGGGAATTTTATTGTGAAAAATCGTCAATAGCGTTAATATTATACACTGTATACTCACCAAAATCATGCTACACAACAATGGTCACCTGATAATCATACTACAACAGTTATTTCAGGAAGATGTGTTTTTGTTTTTTTGGAGAATTTTATTGTGAAAAATCGTCAATAGCGTTAATATTATACACTGTATACTCACCGAAATCATGCTACACAACAGTGGTCACCTGATAATCATACTACAACAGTTATTTCAGGAGGAAAAAAAATTGCAAAATTTTGGGGAATTTTATTGTGAAAAATCGTCAATAGCATTAATATTATACAGTGTATACTCACCAAAATCATGCTACACAACAATGGTCACCTGATAATCATACTACAACAGTTATTTCAGGAGGAAAAAAAATTGCATATTTTTGGGGAATTTTATTGTGAAAAACCATCAATAGCGTTAATATTATACACTGTATACTCACCAAAATCATGCTATACAACAAGGGTCACCTGATAATCATACTACAACAAATATTTCAGGAGGGAAAAAAATTGCATATTTTTGGGGAATTTTATTGTGAAAAACCGTCAATAGCGTTAATATTATACACTGTATACTCACCGAAATCATGCTACACAACAATGGTCACCTGATAATCATACTACAACAGTTATTTCTGGAAAAAAAAAAGTTTGCATATTTTTGGGAAATTTTAGTTGTAAATATCGTCAATAGCATTAATATTATACACTGTATACTCACTAAAATCATGCTATACAACAAGGGTCACCTGATAATTGTACTACAACAGTTATTTCAGAAAAAAAAACTTTTTGCACATTTTTGGGGAATTTTATTGTGAAAAATCGTCAATAGCGTTAATATTATACACTGTATACTCACCAAAATCATGCTATACAACAAGGGTCACCTGATAATCATACTACAACAGTTATTTCAGGAGGAAAAAAAATGGCATATTTTTGGGGAATTTTATTGTGAAAAATCGTCAATAGCGTTAATATTATACACTGTATAGTCACCAAAATAATGCTATACAACAAGGGTCACCTGATAATCATACTACAACAGTTATTTCAGGAAAACGTGTTTTTGTTTATTTTTGGAGAATTTTATTGTTAAAAATCGTCAATAGCGTTAATATTATACACTGTATACTCACCGAAATCATGCTACACAACAATGGTCACCTGATAATCATACTACAACAGTTATTTCAGGAGGAAAAAAAATTGCAAAATTTTGGGGAATTTTATTGTGAAAAATCGTCAATAGCATTAATATTATACAGTGTATACTCACCAAAATCATGCTACACAACAATGGTCACCTGATTATCATACTACAACAGTTATTTCAGGAGGAAAATAAACTGCAAAATTTTGGGGAATTTTATTGTGAAAAATCGTCAATAGCGTTAATATTATACACTGTATACTCACCAAAATCATGCTACACAACAATGGTCACCTGATAATCATACTACAACAGTTATTTCTGGAAAAAAAAAAAGTTTGCATATTTTTGGGGAATTTTAGTCTTAAATATCGTCAATAGCATTAATATTATACACTGTATACTCACTAAAATCATGCTATACAACAAGGGTCACCTGATAATTGTACTACAACAGTTATTTCAGAAAAAAAAACTTTTTGCACATTTTTGGGGAATTTTATTGTGAAAAATCGTCAATAGCGTTAATATTATACACTGTATACTCACCAAAATCATGCTATACAACAAGGGTCACCTGATAATCATACTACAACAGTTATTTCAGGAGGAAAAAAAATTGCATATTTTTGGGGAATTTTATTGTGAAAAATCGTCAATAGCGTTAATATTATACACTGTATACTCACCAAAATCATGCTACACAACAATGGTCACCTGATAATCATACTACAACAGTTATTTCAGGAGGAACAAAAATTGAAAAATTTTGGGGAATTTTATTGTGAAAAATCGTCAATAGCGTTAATTTTATACACTGTATACTCACCAAAATCATGCTACACAACAATGGTCACCTGATTATCATACTACAACAGTTATTTCAGGAGGAAAATAAATTGCAAAATTTTGGGGAATTTTATTGTGAAAAATCGTCAATAGCGTTAATATTATACACTGTATACTCACCAAAATCATGCTACACAACAATGGTCACCTGATAATCATACTACAACAACTATTTCAGGAGGGGAAAAAATTGCATATTTTTGGGGAATTTTATTGTGAAAAATTGTCAATAGCGTTAATATTATACACTGTATACTCACCAAAATCATGCTATACAACAAGGGTCACCTGATAATCATACTACAACAACTATTTCAGGAGGGAAAAAAATTGCATATTTTTGGGGAATTTTATTGTGAAAAATCGTCAATAGCGTTAATATTATACACTGTATACTCACCAAAATCATGCTACACAACAATGGTCACCTGATAATCATACTACAACAGTTATTTCAGGAAGATGTGTTTTTGTTTTTTTGGAGAATTTTATTGTGAAAAATCGTCAATAGCGTTAATATTATAAACTGTATACTCACCGAAATCATGCTACACAACAGTGGTCACCTGATAATCATACTACAACAGTTATTTCAGGAGGAAAAAAAATTGCAAAATTTTGGGGAATTTTATTGTGAAAAATCGTCAATAGCATTAATATTATACAGTGTATACTCACCAAAATCATGCTACACAACAATGGTCACCTGATAATCATACTACAACAGTTATTTCAGGAGGAAAAGAAATTGCATATTTTTGGGGAATTTTATTGTGAAAAACCATCAATAGCGTTAATATTATACACTGTATACTCACCAAAATCATGCTACACAACAATGGTCACCTGATTATCATACTACAACAGTTATTTCAGGAGGAAAATAAATCGCAAAATTTTGGGGAATTTTATTGTGAAAAATCGTCAATAGCGTTAATATTATACACTGTATACTCACCAAAATCATGCTACACAACAATGGTCACCTGATAATCATACTACAACAGTTATTTCTGGGGAAAAAAAAAGTTTGCATATTTTTTGGGAATTTTAGTTTGAAATATCGTCAATAGCATTAATATTATACACTGTATACTCACTAAAATCATGCTATACAACAAGGGTCACCTGATAATTGTACTACAACAGTTATTTCAGAAAAAAAAACTTTTTGCACATTTTTGGGGAATTTTATTGTGAAAAATCGTCAATAGCGTTAATATTATACACTGTATACTCACCGAAATCATGCTACACAACAGTGGTCACCTGATTATCATACTACAACAGTTATTTCAGGAGGAAAATAAACTGCAAAATTTTGGGGAATTTTATTGTGAAAAATCGTCAATAGCGTTAATATTATACACTGTATACTCACCAAAATCATGCTACACAACAATGGTCACCTGATAATCATACTACAACAGTTATTTCTGGAAAAAAAAAAGTTTGCATATTTTTGGGGAATTTTAGTTGTAAATATCGTCAATAGCATTAATATTATACACTGTATACTCACTAAAATCATGCTATACAACAAGGGTCACCTGATAATTGTACTACAACAGTTATTTCAGAAAAAAAAACTTTGCACATTTCTGGGGAATTTTATTGTGAAAAATCGTCAATAGCGTTAATATTATACACTGTATACTCACCAAAATCATGCTATACAACAAGGGTCACCTGATAATCATACTACAACAGTTATTTCAGGAGGAAAAAAAATTGCATATTTTTGGGGAATTTTATTGTGAAAAATCGTTAATAGCGTTAATATTATACACTGTATACTCACCAAAATCATGCTACACAACAATGGTCACCTGATAATCATACTACAACAGTTATTTCAGGAGGAATAAAAATTGAAAAATTTTGGGGAATTTTATTGTGAAAAATCGTCAATAGCGTTAATTTTATACACTGTATACTCACCAAAATCATGCTACACAACAATGGTCACCTGATAATCATACTACAACAGTTATTTCAGGAGGAAAAAAAATTGCAAAATTTTGGGGAATTTTATTGTGAAAAATCATCAATAGCATTAATATTATACAGTGTATACTCACCAAAATCATGCTACACAACAATGGTCACCTGATAATCATACTACAACAGTTATTTCTGGAAAAAAAAAAAGTTTGCATATTTTTGGGGAATTTTAGTTTGAAATATCGTCAATAGCATTAATATTATACACTGTATACTCACTAAAATCATGCTATACAACAAGGGTCACCTGATAATTGTACTACAACAGTTATTTCAGGAAAAAAAAACTTTTTGCACATTTTTGGGGAATTTTATTGTGAAAAATCGTCAATAGCTTTAATATTATAAACTGTATACTCACCGAAATCATGCTACACAACAGTGGTCACCTGATAATCATACTACAACAGTTATTTCAGGAGGAAAAAAAATTGCAAAAGTTTGGGGAATTTTATTGTGAAAAATCGTCAATAGCGTTAATTTTATACACTGTATACTCACCAAAATCATGCTACACAACAATGGTCACCTGATAATCATACTACAATAGTTATTTCAGGAGGAAAAAAAATTGCAAAATTTTGGGGAATTTTATTGTGAAAAATTGTCAATAACGTTAATATTATACACTGTATACTCACCAAAATCATGCTATACAACAAGGGTCACCTGATAATCATACTACAACAACTATTTCAGGAGGGAAAAAAATTGCATATTTTTGGGGAATTTTATTGTGAAAAATCATCAATAGCGTTAATATTATACACTGTATACTCACCAAAATCATGCTACACAACAATGGTCACCTGATAATCATACTACAACAGTTATTTCAGGAAAATGTGTTTTTGGAGAATTTTATTGTGAAATATCGTCAATAGCGTTAATATTATACACTGTATACTCACCGAAATCATGCTACACAACAGTGGTCACCTGATAATCATACTACAACAGTTATTTCAGGAGGAAAAAAAATTGCAAAATTTTGGGGAATTTTATTGTGAAAAATCGTCAATAGCATTAATATTATACAGTGTATACTCACCAAAATCATGCTACACAACAATGGTCACCTGATAATCATACTACAACAGTTATTTCAGGAGGAAAAAAAATTGCATATTTTTGGTGAATTTTATTGTGAAAAACCATCAATAGCGTTAATATTATACACTGTATACTCACCAAAATCATGCTACACAACAATGGTCACCTGATTATCATACTACAACAGTTATTTCAGGAGGAAAATAAATTGCAAAATTTTGGGGAATTTTATTGTGAAAAATCGTCAATAGCGTTAATATTATACACTGTATACTCACCAAAATCATGCTACACAACAATGGTCACCTGATAATCATACTACAACAACTATTTCAGGAGGGGAAAAAATTGCATATTTTTGGGGAATTTTATTGTGAAAAACCGTCAATAGCGTTAATATTATACACTGTATACTCACCAAAATCATGCTATACAACAAGGGTCACCTGATAATCATACTACAACAACTATTTCAGGAGGGAAAAAAATTGCATATTTTTGGGGAATTTTATTGTGAAAAATCGTCAATAGCGTTAATATTATACACTGTATACTCACCAAAATCATGCTACACAACAATGGTCACCTGATAATCATACTACAACAGTTATTTCAGGAAGATGTGTTTTTGTTTTTTTGGAGAATTTTATTGTGAAAAATCGTCAATAGCGTTAATATTATACACTGTATACTCACCGAAATCATGCTACACAACAGTGGTCACCTGATAATCATACTACAACAGTTATTTCAGGAGGAAAAAAAATTGCAAAATTTTGGGGAATTTTATTGTGAAAAATCGTCAATAGCATTAATATTATACAGTGTATACTCACCAAAATCATGCTACACAACAATGGTCACCTGATAATCATACTACAACAGTTATTTCAGGAGGAAAAAAAATTGCATATTTTTGGGGAATTTTATTGTGAAAAACCATCAATAGCGTTAATATTATACACTGTATACTCACCAAAATCATGCTATACAACAAGGGTCACCTGATAATCATACTACAGCAACTATTTCAGGAGGGAAAAAAATTGCATATTTTTGGGGAATTTTATTGTGAAAAATCATCAATAGCGTTAATATTATACACTGTATACTCACCCAAATCATGCTACACAACAATGGTCACCTGATAATCATACTACAACAGTTATTTCAGGAAAATGTGTTTTTGTTTTTTTGGAGAATTTTATTGTGAAATATCGTCAATAGCGTTAATATTATACACTGTATACTCACCGAAATCATGCTACACAACAGTGGTCACCTGATAATCATACTACAACAGTTATTTCAGGAGGAAAAAAAATTGCAAAATTTTGGGGAATTTTATTGTGAAAAATTGTCAATAGCATTAATATTATACAGTGTATACTCACCAAAATCATGCTACACAACAATGGTCACCTGATAATCATACTACAACAGTTATTTCAGGAGGAAAAAAAATTGCATATTTTTGGTGAATTTTATTGTGAAAAACCATCAATAGCGTTAATATTATACACTGTATACTCACCAAAATCATGCTACACAACAATGGTCACCTGATTATCATACTACAACAGTTATTTCAGGAGGAAAATAAATTGCAAAATTTTGGGGAATTTTATTGTGAAAAATTGTCAATAGCATTAATATTATACAGTGTATACTCACCAAAATCATGCTACACAACAATGGTCACCTGATAATCATACTACAACAACTATTTCAGGAGGGGAAAAAATTGCATATTTTTGGTGAATTTTATTGTGAAAAACCATCAATAGCGTTAATATTATACACTGTATACTCACCAAAATCATGCTACACAACAATGGTCACCTGATTATCATACTACAACAGTCATTTCAGGAGGAAAAAAAATTGCAAAATTTTGGGGAATTTTATTGTGAAAAATTGTCAATACCATTAATATTATACAGTGTATACTCACCAAAATCATGCTACACAACAATGGTCACCTGATAATCATACTACAACAACTATTTCAGGAGGGGAAAAAATTGCATATTTTTGGGGAATTTTATTGTGAAAAACCGTCAATAGCGTTAATATTATACACTGTATACTCACCAAAATCATGCTATACAACAAGGGTCACCTGATAATCATACTACAACAACTATTTCAGGAGGGAAAAAAATTGCATATTTTTGGGGAATTTTATTGTGAAAAATCGTCAATAGCGTTAATATTATACACTGTATACTCACCAAAATCATGCTACACAACAATGGTCACCTGATAATCATACTACAACAGTTATTTCAGGAAGATGTGTTTTTGTTTTTTTGGAGAATTTTATTGTGAAAAATCGTCAATAGCGTTAATATTATACACTGTATACTCACCGAAATCATGCTACACAACAGTGCACACCTGATAATCATACTACAACAGTTATTTCAGGAGGAAAAAAAATTGCAAAATTTTGGGGAATTTTATTGTGAAAAATCGTCAATAGCATTAATATTATACAGTGTATACTCACCAAAATCATGCTACACAACAATGGTCACCTGATAATCATACTACAACAGTTATTTCAGGAGGAAAAAAAATTGCATATTTTTGGGGAATTTTATTGTGAAAAACCATCAATAGCGTTAATATTATACACTGTATACTCACCAAAATCATGCTACACAACAATGGTCACCTGATTATCATACTACAACAGTTATTTCAGGAGGAAAATAAATCGCAAAATTTTGGGGAATTTTATTGTGAAAAATCGTCAATAGCGTTAATATTATACACTGTATACTCACCAAAATTATGCTACACAACAATGGTCACCTGATAATCATACTACAACAGTTATTTCTGGAAAAAAAAAAAGTTTGCATATTTTTTGGGAATTTTAGTTTGAAATATCGTCAATAGCATCAATATTATACACTGTATACTCACTAAAATCATGCTATACAACAAGGGTCACCTGATAATTGTACTACAACAGTTATTTCAGAAAAAAAAACTTTTTGCACATTTTTGGGGAATTTTATTGTGAAAAATCGTCAATAGCGTTAATATTATACACTGTATACTCACCGAAATCATGCTACACAACAGTGGTCACCTGATTATCATACTACAACAGTTATTTCAGGAGGAAAATAAACTGCAAAATTTTGGGGAATTTTATTGTGAAAAATCGTCAATAGCGTTAATATTATACACTGTATACTCACCAAAATCATGCTATACAACAAGGGTCACCTGATAATCATACTACAACAACTATTTCAGGAGGGAAAAAAATTGCATATTTTTGGGGAATTTTATTGTGAAAAACCGTCAATAGCGTTAATATTATACACTGTATACTCACCAAAATCATGCTACACAACAATGGTCACCTGATAATCATACTACAACAGTTATTTCAGGAAAATGTGTTTTTGTTTATTTTTGGAGAATTTTATTGTGAAAAATCGTCAATAGCGTTAATATTATACACTGTATACTCACCGAAATCATGCTACACAACAATGGTCACCTGATAATCATACTACAACAGTTATTTCAGGAGGAAAAAAAATTGCAAAATTTTGGGGAATTTTATTGTGAAAAATCGTCAATAGCATTAATATTATACACTGTATACTCACCAAAATCATGCTATACAACAAGGGTCACCTGATAATCATACTACAACAACTATTTCAGGAGGGAAAAAAATTGCATATTTTTGGGGAATTTTATTGTGAAAAATCGTCAATAGCGTTAATATTATACACTGTATACTCACCAAAATCATGCTACACAACAAGGGTCACCTGATAATCATACTACAACAGTTATTTCAGGAAAACGTGTTTTTGTTTATTTTTGGAGAATTTTATTGTTAAAAATCGTCAATAGCGTTAATATTATACACTGTATACTCACCGAAATCATGCTACACAACAATGGTCACCTGATAATCATACTACAACAGTTATTTCAGGAGGAAAAAAAATTGCAAAATTTTGGGGAATTTTATTGTGAAAAATCGTCAATAGCATTAATATTATACAGTGTATACTCACCAAAATCATGCTACACAACAATGGTCACCTGATTATCATACTACAACAGTTATTTCAGGAGGAAAATAAACTGCAAAATTTTGGGGAATTTTATTGTGAAAAATCGTCAATAGCGTTAATATTATACACTGTATACTCACCAAAATCATGCTACACAACAATGGTCACCTGATAATCATACTACAACAGTTATTTCTGGAAAAAAAAAAAGTTTGCATATTTTTGGGGAATTTTAGTTGTAAATATCGTCAATAGCATTAATATTATACACTGTATACTCACTAAAATCATGCTATACAACAAGGGTCACCTGATAATTGTACTACAACAGTTATTTCAGAAAAAAAAACTTTTTGCACATTTTTGGGGAATTTTATTGTGAAAAATCGTCAATAGCGTTAATATTATACACTGTATACTCACCAAAATCATGCTATACAACAAGGGTCACCTGATAATCATACTACAACAGTTATTTCAGGAGGAAAAAAAATTGCATATTTTTGGGGAATTTTATTGTGAAAAATCGTCAATAGCGTTAATATTATACACTGTATACTCACCAAAATCATGCTACACAACAATGGTCACCTGATAATCATACTACAACAGTTATTTCAGGAGGAACAAAAATTGAAAAATTTTGGGGAATTTTATTGTGAAAAATCGTCAATAGCGTTAATTTTATACACTGTATACTCACCAAAATCATGCTACACAACAATGGTCACCTGATAATCATACTACAACAGTTATTTCAGGAAAAGGTGTTTTTGTTTTTTTGGAGAATTTTATTGTGAAAAATCATCAATAGCATTAATATTATACAGTGTATACTCACCAAAATCATGCTACACAACAATGGTCACCTGATAATCATACTACAACAGTTATTTCAGGAGGAAAAAAAATTGCATATTTTTGGGGAATTTTATTGTGAAAAACCATCAATAGCGTTAATATTATACACTGTATACTCACCAAAATCATGCTACACAACAATGGTCACCTGATTATCATACTACAACAGTTATTTCAGGAGGAAAATAAATTGCAAAATTTTGGGGAATTTTATTGTGAAAAATCGTCAATAGCGTTAATATTATACACTGTATACTCACCAAAATCATGCTACACAACAATGGTCACCTGATAATCATACTACAACAACTATTTCAGGAGGGGAAAAAATTGCATATTTTTGGGGAATTTTATTGTGAAAAATCGTCAATAGCGTTAATATTATACACTGTATACTCACCAAAATCATGCTATACAACAAGGGTCACCTGATAATCATACTACAACAACTATTTCAGGAGGGAAAAAAATTGCATATTTTTGGGGAATTTTATTGTGAAAAATCGTCAATAGCGTTAATATTATACACTGTATACTCACCAAAATCATGCTACACAACAATGGTCACCTGATAATCATACTACAACAGTTATTTCAGGAAGATGTGTTTTTGTTTTTTTGGAGAATTTTATTGTGAAAAATCGTCAATAGCGTTAATATTATACACTGTATACTCACCGAAATCATGCTACACAACAGTGGTCACCTGATAATCATACTACAACAGTTATTTCAGGAGGAAAAAAAATTGCAAAAGTTTGGGGAATTTTATTGTGAAAAATCGTCAATAGCGTTAATTTTATACACTGTATACTCACCGAAATCATGCTACACAACAGTGGTCACCTGATAATCATACTACAACAGTTATTTCAGGAGGAAAAAAAATTGCAAAAGTTTGGGGAATTTTATTGTGAAAAATCGTCAATAGCGTTAATTTTATACACTGTATACTCACCAAAATCATGCTACACAACAATGGTCACCTGATAATCATACTACAACAGTTATTTCAGGAGGAAAAAAAATTGCATATTTTTGGGGAATTTTATTGTGAAAAACCATCAATAGCGTTAATATTATACACTGTATACTCACCAAAATCATGCTATACAACAAGGGTCACCTGATAATCATACTACAACAACTATTTCAGGAGGGAAAAAAATTGCATATTTTTGGGGAATTTTATTGTGAAAAATCATCAATAGCGTTAATATTATACACTGTATACTCACCAAAATCATGCTACACAACAATGGTCACCTGATAATCATACTACAACAGTTATTTCAGGAAAATGTGTTTTTGTTTTTTTGGAGAATTTTATTGTGAAATATCGTCAATAGCGTTAATATTATACACTGTATACTCACCGAAATCATGCTACACAACAGTGGTCACCTGATAATCATACTACAACAGTTATTTCAGGAGGAAAAAAAATTGCAAAATTTTGGGGAATTTTATTGTGAAAAATCGTCAATAGCATTAATATTATACAGTGTATACTCACTAAAATCATGCTACACAACAATGGTCACCTGATAATCATACTACAACAGTTATTTCAGGAGGAAAAAAAATTGCATATTTTTGGTGAATTTTATTGTGAAAAACCATCAATAGCGTTAATATTATACACTGTATACTCACCAAAATCATGCTACACAACAATGGTCACCTGATTATCATACTACAACAGTTATTTCAGGAGGAAAATAAATTGCAAAATTTTGGGGAATTTTATTGTGAAAAATCGTCAATAGCGTTAATATTATACACTGTATATTCACCAAAATCATGCTACACAACAATGGTCACCTGATAATCATACTACAACAACTATTTCAGGAGGGGAAAAAATTGCATATTTTTGGGGAATTTTATTGTGAAAAACCGTCAATAGCGTTAATATTATACACTGTATACTCACCAAAATCATGCTATACAACATGGGTCACCTGATAATCATACTACAACAACTATTTCAGGAGGGAAAAAAATTGCATATTTTTGGGGAATTTTATTGTGAAAAATCGTCAATAGCGTTAATATTATACACTGTATACTCACCAAAATCATGCTACACAACAATGGTCACCTGATAATCATACTACAACAGTTATTTCAGGAAGATGTGTTTTTGTTTTTTTGGAGAATTTTATTGTGAAAAATCGTCAATAGCGTTAATATTATACACTGTATACTCACCGAAATCATGCTACACAACAGTGGTCACCTGATAATCATACTACAACAGTTATTTCAGGAGGAAAAAAAATTGCATATTTTTGGGGAATTTTATTGTGAAAAACCATCAATAGCGTTAATATTATACACTGTATACTCACCAAAATCATGCTATACAACAAGGGTCACCTGATAATAATACTACAACAGTTATTTCAGGAGGAAAAAAAATTGCATATTTTTGGGGAATTTTATTGTGAAAAACCATCAATAGCGTTAATATTATACACTGTATACTCACCAAAATCATGCTATACAACAAGGGTCACCTGATAATCATACTACAACAACTATTTCAGGAGGGAAAAAAATTGCATATTTTTGGGGAATTTTATTGTGAAAAATCATCAATAGCGTTAATATTATACACTGTATACTCACCAAAATCATGCTACACAACAATGGTCACCTGATAATCATACTACAACAGTTATTTCAGGAAAATGTGTTTTTGTTTTTTTGGAGAATTTTATTGTGAAATATCGTCAATAGCGTTAATATTATACACTGTATACTCACCGAAATCATGCTACACAACAGTGGTCACCTGATAATCATACTACAACAGTTATTTCAGGAGGAAAAAAAATTGCAAAATTTTGGGGAATTTTATTGTGAAAAATTGTCAATAGCATTAATATTATACAGTGTATACTCACCAAAATCATGCTACACAACAATGGTCACCTGATAATCATACTACAACAACTATTTCAGGAGGGGAAAAAATTGCATATTTTTGGTGAATTTTATTGTGAAAAACCATCAATAGCGTTAATATTATACACTGTATACTCACCAAAATCATGCTACACAACAATGGTCACCTGATTATCATACTACAACAGTTATTTCAGGAGGAAAAAAAATTGCAAAATTTTGGGGAATTTTATTGTGAAAAATTGTCAATAGCATTAATATTATACAGTGTATACTCACCAAAATCATGCTACACAACAATGGTCACCTGATAATCATACTACAACAACTATTTCAGGAGGGGAAAAAATTGCATATTTTTGGGGAATTTTATTGTGAAAAACCGTCAATAGCGTTAATATTATACACTGTATACTCACCAAAATCATGCTATACAACAAGGGTCACCTGATAATCATACTACAACAGTTATTTCAGGAAAATGTGTTTTTGTTTTTTTGGAGAATTTTATTGTGAAAAATCGTCAATAGCGTTAATATTATACACTGTATACTCACCAAAATCATGCTACACAACAATGGTCACCTGATAATCATACTACAACAGTTATTTCTGGAAAAAAAAAAGTTTGCATATTTTTTGGGAATTTTAGTTTGAAATATCGTCAATAGCATCAATATTATACACTGTATACTCACTAAAATCATGCTATACAACAAGGGTCACCTGATAATTGTACTACAACAGTTATTTCAGGAAAATGTGTTTTTGTTTATTTTTGGAGAATTTTATTGTGAAAAATCGTCAATAGCGTTAATATTATACACTGTATACTCACCGAAATCATGCTACACAACAATGGTCACCTGATAATCATACTACAACAGTTATTTCAGGAGGAAAAAAAATTGCAAAATTTTGGGGAATTTTATTGTGAAAAATCGTCAATAGCATTAATATTATACACTGTATACTCACCAAAATCATGCTATACAACAAGGGTCACCTGATAATCATACTACAACAACTATTTCAGGAGGGAAAAAAATTGCATATTTTTGGGGAATTTTATTGTGAAAAATCGTCAATAGCGTTAATATTATACACTGTATACTCACCAAAATCATGCTACACAACAAGGGTCACCTGATAATCATACTACAACAGTTATTTCAGGAAAACGTGTTTTTGTTTATTTTTGGAGAATTTTATTGTTAAAAATCGTCAATAGCGTTAATATTATACACTGTATACTCACCGAAATCATGCTACACAACAATGGTCACCTGATAATCATACTACAACAGTTATTTCAGGAGGAAAAAAAATTGCAAAATTTTGGGGAATTTTATTGTGAAAAATCGTCAATAGCATTAATATTATACAGTGTATACTCACCAAAATCATGCTACACAACAATGGTCACCTGATTATCATACTACAACAGTTATTTCAGGAGGAAAAAAAATTGCAAAATTTTGGGGAATTTTATTGTGAAAAATCGTCAATAGCGTTAATATTATACACTGTATACTCACCAAAATCATGCTACACAACAATGGTCACCTGATAATCATACTACAACAGTTATTTCTGGAAAAAAAAAAAGTTTGCATATTTTTGGGGAATTTTAGTTGTAAATATCGTCAATAGCATTAATATTATACACTGTATACTCACTAAAATCATGCTATACAACAAGGGTCACCTGATAATTGTACTACAACAGTTATTTCAGAAAAAAAAACTTTTTGCACATTTTTGGGGAATTTTATTGTGAAAAATCGTCAATAGCGTTAATATTATACACTGTATACTCACCAAAATCATGCTATACAACAAGGGTCACCTGATAATCTTACTACAACAGTTATTTCAGGAGGAAAAAAAATTGCATATTTTTGGGGAATTTTATTGTGAAAAATCGTCAATAGCGTTAATATTATACACTGTATACTCACCAAAATCATGCTACACAACAATGGTCACCTGATAATCATACTACAACAGTTATTTCAGGAGGAACAAAAATTGAAAAATTTTGGGGAATTTTATTGTGAAAAATCGTCAATAGCGTTAATTTTATACACTGTATACTCACCAAAATCATGCTACACAACAATGGTCACCTGATAATCATACTACAACAGTTATTTCAGGAGGAAAAAAAATTGCATATTTTTGGGGAATTTTATTGTGAAAAACCATCAATAGCGTTAATATTATACACTGTATACTCACCAAAATCATGCTATACAACAATGGTCACCTGATAATCATACTACAACAACTATTTCAGGAGGGAAAAAAATTGCATATTTTTGGGGAATTTTATTGTGAAAAATCATCAATAGCGTTAATATTATACACTGTATACTCACCAAAATCATGCTACACAACAATGGTCACCTGATAATCATACTACAACAGTTATTTCAGGAGGAAAAAAAATTGCATATTTTTGGGGAATTTTATTGTGAAAAACCATCAATAGCGTTAATATTATACACTGTATACTCACCAAAATCATGCTATACAACAATGGTCACCTGATAATCATACTACAACAACTATTTCAGGAGGGAAAAAAATTGCATATTTTTGGGGAATTTTATTGTGAAAAATCATCAATAGCGTTAATATTATACACTGTATACTCACCAAAATCATGCTACACAACAATGGTCACCTGATAATCATACTACAACAGTTATTTCAGGAAAATGTGTTTTTGTTTTTTTGGAGAATTTTATTGTGAAATATCGTCAATAGCGTTAATATTATACACTGTATACTCACCGAAATCATGCTACACAACAGTGGTCACCTGATAATCATACTACAACAGTTATTTCAGGAGGAAAAAAAATTGCAAAATTTTGGGGAATTTTATTGTGAAAAATCGTCAATAGCATTAATATTATACAGTGTATACTCACTAAAATCATGCTACACAACAATGGTCACCTGATAATCATACTACAACAGTTATTTCAGGAGGAAAAAAAATTGCATATTTTTGGTGAATTTTATTGTGAAAAACCATCAATAGCGTTAATATTATACACTGTATACTCACCAAAATCATGCTACACAACAATGGTCACCTGATTATCATACTACAACAGTTATTTCAGGAGGAAAATAAATTGCAAAATTTTGGGGAATTTTATTGTGAAAAATCGTCAATAGCGTTAATATTATACACTGTATACTCACCAAAATCATGCTACACAACAATGGTCACCTGATAATCATACTACAACAACTATCTCAGGAGGGGAAAAAATTGCATATTTTTGGGGAATTTTATTGTGAAAAACCGTCAATAGCGTTAATATTATACACTGTATACTCACCAAAATCATGCTATACAACAAGGGTCACCTGATAATCATACTACAACAACTATTTCAGGAGGGAAAAAAATTGCATATTTTTGGGGAATTTTATTGTGAAAAATCGTCAATAGCGTTAATATTATACACTGTATACTCACCAAAATCATGCTACACAACAATGGTCACCTGATTATCATACTACAACAGTTATTTCAGGAGGAAAATAAATTGCAAAATTTTGGGGAATTTTATTGTGAAAAATCGTCAATAGCGTTAATATTATACACTGTATACTCACCAAAATCATGCTACACAACAATGGTCACCTGATAATCATACTACAACAACTATCTCAGGAGGGGAAAAAATTGCATATTTTTGGGGAATTTTATTGTGAAAAACCGTCAATAGCGTTAATATTATACACTGTATACTCACCAAAATCATGCTATACAACAAGGGTCACCTGATAATCATACTACAACAACTATTTCAGGAGGGAAAAAAATTGCATATTTTTGGGGAATTTTATTGTGAAAAATCGTCAATAGCATTAATATTATACAGTGTATACTCACTAAAATCATGCTACACAACAATGGTCACCTGATAATCATACTACAACAGTTATTTCAGGAGGAAAAAAAATTGCATATTTTTGGTGAATTTTATTGTGAAAAACCATCAATAGCGTTAATATTATACACTGTATACTCACCAAAATCATGCTACACAACAATGGTCACCTGATTATCATACTACAACAGTTATTTCAGGAGGAAAATAAATTGCAAAATTTTGGGGAATTTTATTGTGAAAAATCGTCAATAGCGTTAATATTATACACTGTATACTCACCAAAATCATGCTACACAACAATGGTCACCTGATAATCATACTACAACAACTATCTCAGGAGGGGAAAAAATTGCATATTTTTGGGGAATTTTATTGTGAAAAACCGTCAATAGCGTTAATATTATACACTGTATACTCACCAAAATCATGCTATACAACAAGGGTCACCTGATAATCATACTACAACAACTATTTCAGGAGGGAAAAAAATTGCATATTTTTGGGGAATTTTATTGTGAAAAATCGTCAATAGCGTTAATATTATACACTGTATACTCACCAAAATCATGCTACACAACAATGGTCACCTGATAATCATACTACAACAGTTATTTCAGGAAGATGTGTTTTTGTTTTTTTGGAGAATTTTATTGTGAAAAATCGTCAATAGCGTTAATATTATACACTGTATACTCACCGAAATCATGCTACACAACAGTGGTCACCTGATAATCATACTACAACAGTTATTTCAGGAGGAAAAAAAATTGCAAAATTTTGGGGAATTTTATTGTGAAAAATCGTCAATAGCATTAATATTATACAGTGTATACTCACCAAAATCATGCTACACAACAATGGTCACCTGATAATCATACTACAACAGTTATTTCAGGAGGAAAAAAAAGTTGCATATTTTTGGGGAATTTTATTGTGAAAAACCATCAATAGCGTTAATATTATACACTGTATACTCACCAAAATCATGCTACACAACAATGGTCACCTGATTATCATACTACAACAGTTATTTCAGGAGGAAAATAAATTGCAAAATTTTGGGGAATTTTATTGTGAAAAATCGTCAATAGCGTTAATATTATACACTGTATACTCACCAAAATCATGCTACACAACAATGGTCACCTGATAATCATACTACAACAACTATCTCAGGAGGGGAAAAAATTGCATATTTTTGGGGAATTTTATTGTGAAAAACCGTCAATAGCGTTAATATTATACACTGTATACTCACCAAAATCATGCTATACAACAAGGGTCACCTGATAATCATACTACAACAACTATTTCAGGAGGGAAAAAAATTGCATATTTTTGGGGAATTTTATTGTGAAAAATCGTCAATAGCGTTAATATTATACACTGTATACTCACCAAAATCATGCTACACAACAATGGTCACCTGATAATCATACTACAACAGTTATTTCAGGAAGATGTGTTTTTGTTTTTTTGGAGAATTTTATTGTGAAAAATCGTCAATAGCGTTAATATTATACACTGTATACTCACCGAAATCATGCTACACAACAGTGGTCACCTGATAATCATACTACAACAGTTATTTCAGGAGGAAAAAAAATTGCAAAATTTTGGGGAATTTTATTGTGAAAAATCGTCAATAGCATTAATATTATACAGTGTATACTCACCAAAATCATGCTACACAACAATGGTCACCTGATAATCATACTACAACAGTTATTTCAGGAGGAAAAAAAATTGCATATTTTTGGGGAATTTTATTGTGAAAAACCATCAATAGCGTTAATATTATACACTGTATACTCACCAAAATCATGCTATACAACAAGGGTCACCTGATAATCATACTACAACAACTATTTCAGGAGGGAAAAAAATTGCATATTTTTGGGGAATTTTATTGTGAAAAATCATCAATAGCGTTAATATTATACACTGTATACTCACCAAAATCATGCTACACAACAATGGTCACCTGATAATCATACTACAACAGTTATTTCAGGAAAATGTGTTTTTGTTTTTTTGGAGAATTTTATTGTGAAATATCGTCAATAGCGTTAATATTATACACTGTATACTCACCGAAATCATGCTACACAACAGTGGTCACCTGATAATCATACTACAACAGTTATTTCAGGAGGAAAAAAAATTGCAAAATTTTGGGGAATTTTATTGTGAAAAATTGTCAATAGCATTAATATTATACAGTGTATACTCACCAAAATCATGCTACACAACAATGGTCACCTGATAATCATACTACAACAACTATTTCAGGAGGGGAAAAAATTGCATATTTTTGGTGAATTTTATTGTGAAAAACCATCAATAGCGTTAATATTATACACTGTATACTCACCAAAATCATGCTACACAACAATGGTCACCTGATTATCATACTACAACAGTTATTTCAGGAGGAAAAAAAATTGCAAAATTTTGGGGAATTTTATTGTGAAAAATTGTCAATAGCATTAATATTATACAGTGTATACTCACCAAAATCATGCTACACAACAATGGTCACCTGATAATCATACTACAACAACTATTTCAGGAGGGGAAAAAATTGCATATTTTTGGTGAATTTTATTGTGAAAAACCATCAATAGCGTTAATATTATACACTGTATACTCACCAAAATCATGCTACACAACAATGGTCACCTGATTATCATACTACAACAGTTATTTCAGGAGGAAAAAAAATTGCAAAATTTTGGGGAATTTTATTGTGAAAAATTGTCAATAGCATTAATATTATACAGTGTATACTCACCAAAATCATGCTACACAACAATGGTCACCTGATAATCATACTACAACAGTTATTTCAGGAAGATGTGTTTTTGTTTTTTTGGAGAATTTTATTGTGAAAAATCGTCAATAGCGTTAATATTATACACTGTATACTCACCGAAATCATGCTACACAACAGTGGTCACCTGATAATCATACTACAACAGTTATTTCAGGAGGAAAAAAAATTGCAAAATTTTGGGGAATTTTATTGTGAAAAATCGTCAATAGCATTAATATTATACAGTGTATACTCACCAAAATCATGCTACACAACAATGGTCACCTGATAATCATACTACAACAGTTATTTCAGGAGGAAAAAAAATTGCATATTTTTGGGGAATTTTATTGTGAAAAACCATCAATAGCGTTAATATTATACACTGTATACTCACCAAAATCATGCTATACAACAAGGGTCACCTGATAATCATACTACAACAACTATTTCAGGAGGGAAAAAAATTGCATATTTTTGGGGAATTTTATTGTGAAAAATCATCAATAGCGTTAATATTATACACTGTATACTCACCAAAATCATGCTACACAACAATGGTCACCTGATAATCATACTACAACAGTTATTTCAGGAAAATGTGTTTTTGTTTTTTTGGAGAATTTTATTGTGAAATATCGTCAATAGCGTTAATATTATACACTGTATACTCACCGAAATCATGCTACACAACAGTGGTCACCTGATAATCATACTACAACAGTTATTTCAGGAGGAAAAAAAATTGCAAAATTTTGGGGAATTTTATTGTGAAAAATTGTCAATAGCATTAATATTATACAGTGTATACTCACCAAAATCATGCTACACAACAATGGTCACCTGATAATCATACTACAACAACTATTTCAGGAGGGGAAAAAATTGCATATTTTTGGTGAATTTTATTGTGAAAAACCATCAATAGCGTTAATATTATACACTGTATACTCACCAAAATCATGCTACACAACAATGGTCACCTGATTATCATACTACAACAGTTATTTCAGGAGGAAAAAAAATTGCAAAATTTTGGGGAATTTTATTGTGAAAAATTGTCAATAGCATTAATATTATACAGTGTATACTCACCAAAATCATGCTACACAACAATGGTCACCTGATAATCATACTACAACAACTATTTCAGGAGGGGAAAAAATTGCATATTTTTGGGGAATTTTATTGTGAAAAACCGTCAATAGCGTTAATATTATACACTGTATACTCACCAAAATCATGCTATACAACAAGGGTCACCTGATAATCATACTACAACAACTATTTCAGGAGGGAAAAAAATTGCATATTTTTGGGGAATTTTATTGTGAAAAATCGTCAATAGCGTTAATATTATACACTGTATACTCACCAAAATCATGCTACACAACAATGGTCACCTGATAATCATACTACAACAGTTATTTCAGGAAGATGTGTTTTTGTTTTTTTGGAGAATTTTATTGTGAAAAATCGTCAATAGCGTTAATATTATACACTGTATACTCACCGAAATCATGCTACACAACAGTGGTCACCTGATAATCATACTACAACAGTTATTTCAGGAGGAAAAAAAATTGCATATTTTTGGGGAATTTTATTGTGAAAAATCGTCAATAGCGTTAATATTATACACTGTATACTCACCAAAATCATGCTACACAACAATGGTCACCTGATAATCATACTACAACAGTTATTTCAGGAAGATGTGTTTTTGTTTTTTTGGAGAATTTTATTGTGAAAAATCGTCAATAGCGTTAATATTATACACTGTATACTCACCGAAATCATGCTACACAACAGTGGTCACCTGATAATCATACTACAACAGTTATTTCAGGAGGAAAAAAAATTGCAAAATTTTGGGGAATTTTATTGTGAAAAATCGTCAATAGCATTAATATTATACAGTGTATACTCACCAAAATCATGCTACACAACAATGGTCACCTGATAATCATACTACAACAGTTATTTCAGGAGGAAAATAAATCGCAAAATTTTGGGGAATTTTATTGTGAAAAATCGTCAATAGCGTTAATATTATACACTGTATACTCACCAAAATCATGCTACACAACAATGGTCACCTGATTATCATACTACAACAGTTATTTCAGGAGGAAAATAAATCGCAAAATTTTGGGGAATTTTATTGTGAAAAATCGTCAATAGCGTTAATATTATACACTGTATACTCACCAAAATCATGCTACACAACAATGGTCACCTGATAATCATACTACAACAGTTATTTCTGGAAAAAAAAAAAGTTTGCATATTTTTTGGGAATTTTAGTTTGAAATATCGTCAATAGCATCAATATTATACACTGTATACTCACTAAAATCATGCTATACAACAAGGGTCACCTGATAATTGTACTACAACAGTTATTTCAGAAAAAAAAACTTTTTGCACATTTTTGGGGAATTTTATTGTGAAAAATCGTCAATAGCGTTAATATTATACACTGTATACTCACCGAAATCATGCTACACAACAGTGGTCACCTGATTATCATACTACAACAGTTATTTCAGGAGGAAAATAAACTGCAAAATTTTGGGGAATTTTATTGTGAAAAATCGTCAATAGCGTTAATATTATACACTGTATACTCACCAAAATCATGCTACACAACAATGGTCACCTGATAATCATACTACAACAGTTATTTCTGGAAAAAAAAAAGTTTGCATATTTTTGGGGAATTTTAGTTGTAAATATCGTCAATAGCATTAATATTATACACTGTATACTCACTAAAATCATGCTATACAACAAGGGTCACCTGATAATTGTACTACAACAGTTATTTAAGAAAAAAAAACTTTTTGCACATTTTTGGGGAATTTTATTGTGAAAAATCGTCAATAGCGTTAATATTATACACTGTATACTCACCAAAATCATGCTATACAACAAGGGTCACCTGATAATCATACTACAACAGTTATTTCAGGAGGAAAAAAAATTGCATATTTTTGGGAAATTTTATTGTGAAAAATCGTCAATAGCGTTAATATTATACACTGTATACTCACCAAAATCATGCTACACAACAATGGTCACCTGATAATCATACTACAACAGTTATTTCAGGAGGAACAAAAATTGAAAAATTTTGGGAAATTTTATTGTGAAAAATCGTCAATAGCGTTAATTTTATACACTGTATACTCACCAAAATCATGCTACACAACAATGGTCACCTGATAATCATACTACAACAGTTATTTCAGGAGGAAAAAAAATTGCATATTTTTGGGGAATTTTATTGTGAAAAATCGTCAATAGCGTTAATATTATACACTGTATAGTCACCAAAATAATGCTATACAACAAGGGTCACCTGATAATCATACTACAACAGTTATTTCAGGAAAATGTGTTTTTGTTTATTTTTGGAGAATTTTATTGTGAAAAATCGTCAATAGCGTTAATATTATACACTGTATACTCACCGAAATCATGCTACACAACAATGGTCACCTGATAATCATACTACAACAGTTATTTCAGGAGGAAAAAAAATTGCAAAATTTTGGGGAATTTTATTGTGAAAAATAAAATCGTCAATAGCATTAATATTATACACTGTATACTCACCAAAATCATGCTATACAACAAGGGTCACCTGATAATCATACTACAACAACTATTTCAGGAGGGAAAAAATTGCATATTTTTGGGGAATTTTATTGTGAAAAATCGCCAATAGCGTTAATATTATACACTGTATACTCACCAAAATCAGGCTACACAACAAGGGTCACCTGATAATCATACTACAACAGTTATTTCAGGAGGAAAAAAAATTGCAAAATTTTGGGGAATTTTATTGTGAAAAATCGTCAATAGCGTTAATATTATACACTGTATACTCACCGAAATCATGCTACACAACAATGGTCACCTGATAATCATACTACAACAGTTATTTCAGGAGGAAAAAAAATTGCAAAATTTTGGGGAATTTTATTGTGAAAAATCGTCAATAGCATTAATATTATACAGTGTATACTCACCAAAATCATGCTACACAACAATGGTCACCTGATTATCATACTACAACAGTTATTTCAGGAGGAAAATAAACTGCAAAATTTTGGGGAATTTTATTGTGAAAAATCGTCAATAGCGTTAATATTATACACTGTATACTCACCAAAATCATGCTACACAACAATGGTCACCTGATAATCATACTACAACAGTTATTTCTGGAAAAAAAAAAAGTTTGCATATTTTTGGGGAATTTTAGTTGTAAATATCGTCAATAGCATTAATATTATACACTGTATACTCACTAAAATCATGCTATACAACAAGGGTCACCTGATAATTGTACTACAACAGTTATTTCAGAAAAAAAAACTTTTTGCACATTTTTGGGGAATTTTATTGTGAAAAATCGTCAATAGCGTTAATATTATACACTGTATACTCACCAAAATCATGCTATACAACAAGGGTCACCTGATAATCATACTACAACAGTTATTTCAGGAGGAAAAAAAATTGCATATTTTTGGGGAATTTTATTGTGAAAAATCGTCAATAGCGTTAATATTATACACTGTATACTCACCAAAATCATGCTACACAACAATGGTCACCTGATAATCATACTACAACAGTTATTTCAGGAGGAACAAAAATTGAAAAATTTTGGGGAATTTTATTGTGAAAAATCGTCAATAGCGTTAATATTATACACTGTATAGTCACCAAAATAATGCTATACAACAAGGGTCACCTGATAATCATACTACAACAGTTATTTCAGGAAAATGTGTTTTTGTTTATTTTTGGAGAATTTTATTGTGAAAAATCGTCAATAGCGTTAATATTATACACTGTATACTCACCGAAATCATGCTACACAACAATGGTCACCTGATAATCATACTACAACAGTTATTTCAGGAGGAAAAAAAATTGCAAAATTTTGGGGAATTTTATTGTGAAAAATCGTCAATAGCATTAATATTATACACTGTATACTCACCAAAATCATGCTATACAACAAGGGTCACCTGATAATCATACTACAACAACTATTTCAGGAGGGAAAAAAATTGCATATTTTTGGGGAATTTTATTGTGAAAAATCGTCAATAGCGTTAATATTATACACTGTATACTCACCAAAATCATGCTACACAACAAGGGTCACCTGATAATCATACTACAACAGTTATTTCAGGAAAACGTGTTTTTGTTTATTTTTGGAGAATTTTATTGTTAAAAATCGTCAATAGCGTTAATATTATACACTGTATACTCACCGAAATCATGCTACACAACAATGGTCACCTGATAATCATACTACAACAGTTATTTCAGGAGGAAAAAAAATTGCAAAATTTTGGGGAATTTTATTGTGAAAAATCGTCAATAGCATTAATATTATACAGTGTATACTCACCAAAATCATGCTACACAACAATGGTCACCTGATTATCATACTACAACAGTTATTTCAGGAGGAAAATAAACTGCAAAATTTTGGGGAATTTTATTGTGAAAAATCGTCAATAGCGTTAATATTATACACTGTATACTCACCAAAATCATGCTACACAACAATGGTCACCTGATAATCATACTACAACAGTTATTTCTGGAAAAAAAAAAAGTTTGCATATTTTTGGGGAATTTTAGTTGTAAATATCGTCAATAGCATTAATATTATACACTGTATACTCACTAAAATCATGCTATACAACAAGGGTCACCTGATAATTGTACTACAACAGTTATTTCAGAAAAAAAAACTTTTTGCACATTTTTGGGGAATTTTATTGTGAAAAATCGTCAATAGCGTTAATATTATACACTGTATACTCACCAAAATCATGCTATACAACAAGGGTCACCTGATAATCATACTACAACAGTTATTTCAGGAGGAAAAAAAATTGCATATTTTTGGGGAATTTTATTGTGAAAAATCGTCAATAGCGTTAATATTATACACTGTATACTCACCAAAATCATGCTACACAACAATGGTCACCTGATAATCATACTACAACAGTTATTTCAGGAGGAACAAAAATTGAAAAATTTTGGGGAATTTTATTGTGAAAAATCGTCAATAGCGTTAATTTTATACACTGTATACTCACCAAAATCATGCTACACAACAATGGTCACCTGATAATCATACTACAACAGTTATTTCAGGAAAATGTGTTTTTGTTTTTTTGGAGAATTTTATTGTGAAAAATCGTCAATAGCATTAATATTATACAGTGTATACTCACCAAAATCTTGCTACACAACAATGGTCACCTGATAATCATACTACCACAGTTATTTCAGGAGGAAAAAAAATTGCATATTTTTGGGGAATTTTATTGTGAAAAACCATCAATAGCGTTAATATTATACACTGTATACTCACCAAAATCATGCTACACAACAATGGTCACCTGATTATCATACTACAACAGTTATTTCAGGAGGAAAATAAATTGCAAAATTTTGGGGAATTTTATTGTGAAAAATCGTCAATAGCGTTAATATTATACACTGTATACTCACCAAAATCATGCTACACAACAATGGTCACCTGATAATCATACTACAACAACTATTTCAGGAGGGGAAAAAATTGCATATTTTTGGGGAATTTTATTGTGAAAAATCGTCAATAGCGTTAATATTATACACTGTATACTCACCAAAATCATGCTATACAACAAGGGTCACCTGATAATCATACTACAACAACTATTTCAGGAGGGAAAAAAATTGCATATTTTTGGGGAATTTTATTGTGAAAAATCGTCAATAGCGTTAATATTATACACTGTATACTCACCAAAATCATGCTACACAACAATGGTCACCTGATAATCATACTACAACAGTTATTTCAGGAAGATGTGTTTTTGTTTTTTTGGAGAATTTTATTGTGAAAAATCGTCAATAGCGTTAATATTATACACTGTATACTCACCGAAATCATGCTACACAACAGTGGTCACCTGATTATCATACTACAACGGTTATTTCAGGAGGAAAATAAACTGCAAAATTTTGGGGAATTTTATTGTGAAAAATCGTCAATAGCGTTAATATTATACACTGTATACTCACCAAAATCATGCTACACAACAATGGTCACCTGATAATCATACTACAACAGTTATTTCTGGAAAAAAAAAAGTTTGCATATTTTTGGGGAATTTTAGTTGTAAATATCGTCAATAGCATTAATATTATACACTGTATACTCACTAAAATCATGCTATACAACAAGGGTCACCTGATAATTGTACTACAACAGTTATTTCAGAAAAAAAAACTTTGCACATTTTTGGGGAATTTTATTGTGAAAAATCGTCAATAGCGTTAATATTATACACTGTATACTCACCAAAATCATGCTATACAACAAGGGTCACCTGATAATCATACTACAACAGTTATTTCAGGAGGAAAAAAAATTGCATATTTTTGGGGAATTTTATTGTGAAAAATCGTCAATAGCGTTAATATTATACACTGTATACTCACCAAAATCATGCTACACAACAATGGTCACCTGATAATCATACTACAACAGTTATTTCAGGAGGAATAAAAATTGAAAAATTTTGGGGAATTTTATTGTGAAAAATCGTCAATAGCGTTAATTTTATACACTGTATACTCACCAAAATCATGCTACACAACAATGGTCACCTGATAATCATACTACAACAGTTATTTCAGGAGGAAAAAAAATTGCAAAATTTTGGGGAATTTTATTGTGAAAAATCATCAATAGCATTAATATTATACAGTGTATACTCACCAAAATCATGCTACACAACAATGGTCACCTGATAATCATACTACAACAGTTATTTCTGGAAAAAAAAAAAGTTTGCATATTTTTGGGGAATTTTAGTTTGAAATATCGTCAATAGCATTAATATTATACACTGTATACTCACTAAAATCATGCTATACAACAAGGGTCACCTGATAATTGTACTACAACAGTTATTTAAGAAAAAAAAACTTTTTGCACATTTTTGGGGAATTTTATTGTGAAAAATCGTCAATAGCGTTAATATTATACACTGTATACTCACCAAAATCATGCTATACAACAAGGGTCACCTGATAATCATACTACAACAGTTATTTCAGGAGGAAAAAAAATTGCATATTTTTGGGGAATTTTATTGTGAAAAATCGTCAATAGCGTTAATATTATACACTGTATACTCACCAAAATCATGCTACACAACAATGGTCACCTGATAATCATACTACAACAGTTATTTCAGGAGGAACAAAAATTGAAAAATTTTGGGGAATTTTATTGTGAAAAATCGTCAATAGCGTTAATTTTATACACTGTATACTCACCAAAATCATGCTACACAACAATGGTCACCTGATAATCATACTACAACAGTTATTTCAGGAGGAAAAAAAATTGCAAAATTTCTGGGAATTTTATTGTGAAAAATCGTCAATAGCGTTAATATTATACACTGTATACTCACCAAAATCATGCTATACAACAAGGGTCACCTGATAATCATACTACAACAACTATTTCAGGAGGGAAAAAAATTGCATATTTTTGGGGAATTTTATTGTGAAAAATCGTCAATAGCGTTAATATTATACACTGTATACTCACCAAAATCATGCTACACAACAATGGTCACCTGATAATCATACTACAACAGTTATTTCAGGAAAATGTGTTTTTGTTTATTTTTGGAGAATTTTATTGTGAAAAATCGTCAATAGCGTTAATATTATACACTGTATACTCACCGAAATCATGCTACACAACAATGGTCACCTGATAATCATACTACAACAGTTATTTCAGGAGGAAAAAAAATTGCAAAATTTTGGGGAATTTTATTGTGAAAAATCGTCATTAGCATTAATATTATACACTGTATACTCACCAAAATCATGCTATACAACAAGGGTCACCTGATAATCATACTACAACAACTATTTCAGGAGGGAAAAAAATTGCATATTTTTGGGGAATTTTATTGTGAAAAATCGTCAATAGCGTTAATATTATACACTGTATACTCACCAAAATCATGCTACACAACAAGGGTCACCTGATAATCATACTACAACAGTTATTTCAGGAAAACGTGTTTTTGTTTATTTTTGGATAATTTTATTGTTAAAAATCGTCAATAGCGTTAATATTATACACTGTATACTCACCGAAATCATGCTACACAACAATGGTCACCTGATAATCATACTACAACAGTTATTTCAGGAGGAAAAAAAATTGCAAAATTTTGGGGAATTTTATTGTGAAAAATCGTCAATAGCGTTAATATTATACACTGTATACTCACCAAAATCATGCTATACAACAAGGGTCACCTGATAATCATACTACAACAACTATTTCAGGAGGGAAAAAAATTGCATATTTTTGGGGAATTTTATTGTGAAAAACCGTCAATAGCGTTAATATTATACACTGTATACTCACCGAAATCATGCTACACAACAATGGTCACCTGATAATCATACTACAACAGTTATTTCAGGAGTAAATAAACTGCAAAATTTTGGGGAATTTTATTGTGAAAAATCGTCAATAGCGTTAATATTATACACTGTATACTCACCAAAATCATGCTATACAACAAGGGTCACCTGATAATCATACTACAACAACTATTTCAGGAGGGAAAAAAATTGCATATTTTTGGGGAATTTTATTGTGAAAAATCGTCAATAGCGTTAATATTATACACTGTATACTCACCAAAATCATGCTACACAACAATGGTCACCTGATAATCATACTACAACAGTTATTTCTGGAAAAAAAAAAAGTTTGCATATTTTTTGGGAATTTTAGTTTGAAATATCGTCAATAGCATTAATATTATACACTTTATACTCACTAAAATCATGCTATACAACAAGGGTCACCTGATAATTGTACTACAACAGTTATTTCAGGAGGAAAAAAAATTGCAAAATTTTGGGGAATTTTATTGTGAAAAATCGTCAATAGCGTTAATATTATACACTGTATACTCACCAAAATCATGCTATACAACAAGGGTCACCTGATAATCATACTACAACAACTATTTCAGGAGGGAAAAAAATTGCATATTTTTGGGGAATTTTATTGTGAAAAATCGTCAATAGCGTTAATATTATACACTGTATACTCACCAAAATCATGCTACACAACAATGGTCACCTGATAATCATACTACAACAGTTATTTCAGGAGGAAAAAAAATTGCAAACTTTTGGGGAATTTTATTGTGAAAAATCGTCAATAGCGTTCATATTATACACTGTATACTCACCAAAATCATGCTACACAACAATGGTCACCTGATAATCATACTACAACAGTTATTTCAGGAGGAAAAAAAATTGCAAAATTTTGGGGAATTTTATTGTGAAAAATCGTCAATAGCATTAATATTATACAGTGTATACTCACCAAAATCATGCTACACAACAATGGTCACCTGATAATCATACTACAACAGTTATTTCAGGAGGAAAAAAAATTGCAAAATTTTGGGGAATTTTATTGTGAAAAATCGTCAATAGCGTTAATATTATACACTGTATACTCACCAAAATCATGCTATACAACAAGGGTCACCTGATAATCATACTACAACAACTATTTGAGGAGGGGAAAAAATTGCATATTTTTGGGGAATTTTATTGTGAAAAACCGTCAATAGCGTTAATATTATACACTGTATACTCACCGAAATCATGCTACACAACAATGGTCACCTGATAATCATACTACAACAGTTATTTCAGGAGGAAAAAAAATTGCAAAATTTTGGGGAATTTTATTGTGAAAAATCGTCAATAGCATTAATATTATACACTGTATACTCACCAAAATCATGCTATACAACAAGGGTCACCTGATAATCATACTACAACAACTGTTTCAGGAGGGAAAAAAATTGCATATTTTTGGGGAATTTTATTGTGAAAAATCGTCAATAGCGTTAATATTATACACTGTATACTCACCAAAATCATGCTACACAACAAGGGTCACCTGATAATCATACTACAACAGTTATTTCAGGAAAACGTGTTTTTGTTTATTTTTGGAGAATTTTATTGTTAAAAGTCTTCAATAGCGTTAATATTATACACTGTATACTCACCGAAATCATGCTACACAACAATGGTCTCCTTATAATCATACTACAACAGTTATTTCAGGAGGAAAAAAAATTGCAAAATTTTGGGGAATTTTATTGTGAAAAATCGTCAATAGCATTAATATTATACAGTGTATACTCACCAAAATCATGCTACACAACAATGGTCACCTGATAATCATACTACAACAGTTATTTCAGGAGGAAATAAACTGCAAAATTTTGGGGAATTTTATTGTGAAAAATCGTCAATAGCGTTAATATTATACACTGTATACTCACCAAAATCATGCTACACAACAATGGTCACCTGATAATCATACTACAACAGTTATTTCTGTAGAAAAAAAAAGTTTGCATATTTTTTGGGAATTTTAGTTTGAAAAATCGTCAATAGCATTAATATTATACAGTGTATACTCACCAAAATCATGCTACACAACAAGGGTCACCTGATAATCATACTACAACAACTATTTCAGGAGGGAAAAAAATTGCATATTTTTGGGGAATTTTATTGTGAAAAATCGTCAATAGCGTTAATATTATACACTGTATACTCACCAAAATCATGCTACACAACAATGGTCACCTGATAATCATACTACAACAGTTATTTCAGGAGGAAAAAAAATTGCAAAATTTTGGGGAATTTTATTGTGAAAAATCGTCAATAGCATTAATATTATACACTGTATACTCACCAACATAATGCTATACAACAAGGGTCACCTGATAATCATACTACAACAGTTATTTCAGGAAAATGTGTTTTTGTTTATTTTTGGAGAATTTTATTGTGAAAAATCGTCAATAGCGTTAATATTATACACTGTATACTCACCGAAATCATGCTACACAACAATGGTCACCTGATAATCATACTACAACAGTTATTTCAGGAGGAAAAAAAATTGCAAAATTTTGGGGAATTTTATTGTGAAAAATCGTCAAGAGCATTAATATTATACAGTGTATACTCACCAAAATCATGCTACACAACAATGGTCACCTGATTATCATACTACAACAGTTATTTCAGGAGGAAAATAAACTGCAAAATTTTGGGGAATTTTATTGTGAAAAATCGTCAATAGCGTTAATATTATACACTGTATACTCACCAAAATCATGCTACACAACAATGGTCACCTGATAATCATACTACAACAGTTATTTCTGGAAAAAAAAAAAGTTTGCATATTTTTGGGGAATTTTAGTTGTAAATATCGTCAATAGCATTAATATTATACACTGTATACTCACTAAAATCATGCTATACAACAAGGGTCACCTGATAATTGTACTACAACAGTTATTTCAGAAAAAAAAACTTTTTGCACATTTTTGGGGAATTTTATTGTGAAAAATCGTCAATAGCGTTAATATTATACACTGTATACTCACCAAAATCATGCTATACAACAAGGGTCACCTGATAATCATACTACAACAGTTATTTCAGGAGGAAAAAAAATTGCATATTTTTGGGGAATTTTATTGTGAAAAATCGTCAATAGCGTTAATATTATACACTGTATACTCACCAAAATCATGCTACACAACAATGGTCACCTGATAATCATACTACAACAGTTATTTCAGGAGGAACAAAAATTGAAAAATTTTGGGGAATTTTATTGTGAAAAATCATCAATAGCGTTAATTTTATACACTGTATACTCACCAAAATCATGCTACACAACAATGGTCACCTGATAATCATACTACAACAGTTATTTCAGGAAAATGTGTTTTTGTTTTTTTGGATAATTTTATTGTGAAAAATTGTCAATAGCATTAATATTATACAGTGTATACTCACCAAAATCATGCTACACAACAATGGTCACCTGGTAATCATACTACAACAGTTATTTCAGGAGGAAAAAAAATTGCATATTTTTGGGGAATTTTATTGTGAAAAACCATCAATAGCGTTAATATTATACACTGTATAGTCACCAAAATAATGCTATACAACAAGGGTCACCTGATAATCATACTACAACAGTTATTTCAGGAAAATGTGTTTTTGTTTATTTTTGGAGAATTTTATTGTGAAAAATCGTCAATAGCGTTAATATTATACACTGTATACTCACCGAAATCATGCTACACAACAATGGTCACCTGATAATCATACTACAACAGTTATTTCAGGAGGAAAAAAAATTGCATATTTTTGGGGAATTTTATTGTGAAAAATCGTCAATAGCGTTAATATTATACACTGTATACTCACCAAAATCATGCTACACAACAAGGGTCACCTGATAATCATACTACAACAGTTATTTCAGGAAAACGTGTTTTTGTTTATTTTTGGAGAATTTTATTGTTAAAAATCGTCAATAGCGTTAATATTATACACTGTATACTCACCGAAATCATGCTACACAACAATGGTCACCTGATAATCATACTACAACAGTTATTTCAGCAGGAAAAAAAATTGCAAAATTTTGGGGAATTTTATTGTGAAAAATCGTCAATAGCATTAATATTATACAGTGTATACTCACCAAAATCATGCTACACAACAATGGTCACCTGATAATCATACTACAACATTTATTTCTGGAAAAAAAAAAGTTTGCATATTTTTGGGGAATTTTAGTTTGAAATATCGTCAATAGCATTAATATTATACACTGTATACTCACTAAAATCATGCTATACAACAAGGGTCACCTGATAATTGTACTACAACAGTTATTTCAGGAAAAAAAAACTTTTTGCACATTTTTGGGGAATTTTATTGTGAAAAATCGTCAATAGCTTTAATATTATACACTGTATACTCACCGAAATCATGCTACACAACAATGGTCACCTGATTATCATACTACAACAGTTATTTCAGGAGGAAAATAAACTGCAAAATTTTGGGGAATTTTATTGTGAAAAATCGTCAATAGCGTTAATATTATACACTGTATACTCACCAAAATCATGCTACACAACAATGGTCACCTGATAATCATACTACAACAGTTATTTCTGGAAAAAAAAAAAGTTTGCATTTTTTTGGGGAATTTTAGCTGTAAATATCGTCAATAGCATTAATATTATACACTGTATACTCACTAAAATCATGCTATACAACAAGGGTCACCTGATAATTGTACTACAACAGTTATTTCCGAAAAAAAAACTTTTTGCACATTTTTGGGGAATTTTATTGTGAAAATTCGTCAATAGCGTTAATTTTATACACTGTATACTCACCAAAATCATGCTATACAACAAGGGTCACCTGAAAATCATACTACAACAGTTATTTCAGGAGGAACAAAAATTGAAAAATTTTGGGGAATTTTATTGTGAAAAATCGTCAATAGCGTTAATTTTATACACTGTATACTCACCAAAATCATGCTACACAACAATGGTCACCTGATAATCATACTACAACAGTTATTTCAGGAGGAAAAAAAATTGCAAAATTTTGGGGAATTTTATTGTGAAAAATCGTCAATAGCGTTAATATTATACACTGTATACTCACCAAAATCATGCTATACAACAAGGGTCACCTGATAATCATACTACAACAACTATTTCAGGAGGGAAACAAATTGCATATTTCTGGGGAATTTTATTGTGAAAAATTGTCAATAGCGTTAATATTATACACTGTATACTCACCAAAATCATGCTACACAACAATGGTCACCTGATAATCATACTAAAACAGTTATTTCAGGAAAATGTGTTTTTGTTTTTTTGGAGAATTTTATTGTGAAAAATCGTCAATAGCATTAATATTATACAGTGTATACTCACCAAAATCATGCTACACAACAATGGTCACCTGATAATCATACTACAACAGTTATTTCAGGAGGAAAAAAAATTGCATATTTTTGGGGAATTTTATTGTGAAAAACCATCAATAGCGTTAATATTATACACTGTATACTCACCAAAATCATGCTACACAACAATGGTCACCTGGTAATCATACTACAACAGTTATTTCAGGAGGAAAAAAAATTGCATATTTTTGGGGAATTTTATTGTGAAAAACCATCAATAGCGTTAATATTATACACTGTATACTCACTAAAATCATGCTATACAACAAGGGTCACCTGATAATTGTACTACAACAGTTATTTCAGGAAAAAAAAACTTTTTGCACATTTTTGGGGAATTTTATTGTGAAAAATCGTCAATAGCTTTAATATTATACACTGTATACTCACCGAAATCATGCTACACAACAATGGTCACCTGATTATCATACTACAACAGTTATTTCAGGAGGAAAATAAACTGCAAAATTTTGGGGAATTTTATTGTGAAAAATCGTCAATAGCGTTAATATTATACACTGTATACTCACCAAAATCATGCTACACAACAATGGTCACCTGATAATCATACTACAACATTTATTTCTGGAAAAAAAAAAAGTTTTCATTTTTTTGGGGAATTTTAGTTGTAAATATCGTCAATAGCATTAATATTATACACTGTATACTCACTAAAATCATGCTATACAACAAGGGTCACCTGATAATTGTACTACAACAGTTATTTCAGAAAAAAAAACTTTTTGCACATTTTTGGGGAATTTTATTGTGAAAAATCGTCAATAGCGTTAATATTATACACTGTATACTCACCAAAATCATGCTATACAACAAGGGTCACCTGATAATCATACTACAACAGTTATTTCAGGAGGAAAAAAAATTGCATATTTTTGGGGAATTTTATTGTGAAAAATCGTCAATAGCGTTAATATTATACACTGTATACTCACCAAAATCATGCTACACAACAATGGTCACCTGATAATCATACTACAACAGTTATTTCAGGAGGAACAAAAATTGAAAAATTTTGGGGAATTTTATTGTGAAAAATCGTCAATAGCGTTAATTTTATACACTGTACACTCACCAAAATCATGCTACACAACAATGGTCACCTGATAATCATACTACAACAGTTATTTCAGGAGGAAAAAAAATTGCAAAATTTTGGGGAATTTTATTGTGAAAAATCGTCAATAGCGTTAATATTATACACTGTATACTCACCAAAATCATGCTATACAACAAGGGTCACCTGATAATCATACTACAACAACTATTTCAGGAGGGAAACAAATTGCATATTTTTGGGGAATTTTATTGTGAAAAATTGTCAATAGCGTTAATATTATACACTGTATACTCACCAAAATCATGCTACACAACAATGGTCACCTGATAATCATACTAAAACAGTTATTTCAGGAAAATGTGTTTTTGTTTTTTTGGAGAATTTTATTGTGAAAAATCGTCAATAGCATTAATATTATACAGTGTATACTCACCAAAATCATGCTACACAACAATGGTCACCTGATAATCATACTACAACAGTTATTTCAGGAGGAAAAAAAATTGCATATTTTTGGGGAATTTTATTGTGAAAAACCATCAATAGCGTTAATATTATACACTGTATACTCACCAAAATCATGCTACACAACAATGGTCACCTGGTAATCATACTACAACAGTTATTTCAGGAGGAAAAAAAATTGCATATTTTTGGGGAATTTTATTGTGAAAAACCATCAATAGCGTTAATATTATACACTGTATACTCACCAAAATCATGCTACACAACAATGGTCACCTGGTTATCATACTACAACAGTTATTTCAGGAGGAAAATAAATTGCAAAATTTTGGGGAATTTTATTGTGAAAAATCGTCAATAGCGTTAATATTATACACTGTATACTCACCAAAATCATGCTACACAACAATGGTCACCTGATAATCATACTACAACAGTTATTTCTGGAAAAAAAAAAAGTTTGCATATTTTTGGGGAATTTTAGTTTGAAATATCGTCAATAGCATTAATATTATACACTGTATACTCACTAAAATCATGCTATACAACAAGGGTCACCTGATAATTGTACTACAACAGTTATTTCAGGAAAAAAAAACTTTTTGCACATTTTTGGGGAATTTTATTGTGAAAAATCGTCAATAGCTTTAATATTATACACTGTATACTCACCGAAATCATGCTACACAACAGTGGTCACCTGATAATCATACTACAACAGTTATTTCAGGAGGAAAAAAAATTGCAAAAGTTTGGGGAATTTTATTGTGAAAAATCGTCAATAGCGTTAATTTTATACACTGTATACTCACTAAAATCATGCTACACAACAATGGTCACCTGATAATCATACTACAACAGTTATTTCTGGAAAAAAAAAAAGTTTGCATTTTTTTGGGGAATTTTAGTTGTAAATATCGTCAATAGCATTAATATTATACACTGTATACTCACTAAAATCATGCTATACAACAAGGGTCACCTGATAATTGTACTACAACAGTTATTTCAGAAAAAAAAACTTTTTGCACATTTTTGGGGAATTTTATTGTGAAAAATCGTCAATAGCGTTAATATTATACACTGTATACTCACCAAAATCATGCTATACAACAAGGGTCACCTGATAATCATACTACAACAGTTATTTCAGGAAGAAAAAAAATTGCATATTTTTGGGGAATTTTATTGTGAAAAATCGTCAATAGCGTTAATATTATACACTGTATACTCACCAAAATCATGCTACACAACAATGGTCACCTGATAATCATACTACAACAGTTATTTCAGGAGGAACAAAAATTGAAAAATTTTGGGGAATTTTATTGTGAAAAATCGTCAATAGCGTTAATTTTATACACTGTATACTCACCAAAATCATGCTACACAACAATGGTCACCTGATAATCATACTACAACAGTTATTTCAGGAGGAAAAAAAATTGCATATTTTTGGGGAATTTTATTGTGAAAAATCGTCAATAGCGTTAATATTATACACTGTATACTCACCAAAATCATGCTACACAACAATGGTCACCTGATAATCATACTACAACAGTTATTTCAGGAGGAAAAAAAATTGCAAAATTTTGGGGAATTTTATTGTGAAAAATCGTCAATAGCATTAATATTATACAGTGTATACTCACCAAAATCATGCTAGACAACAATGGTCACCTGATAATCATACTACAACAGTTATTTCAGGAGGAACAAAAATTGAAAAATTTTGGGGAATTTTATCGTGAAAAATCGTCAATAGCGTTAATATTATACACTGTATACTCACCAAAATCATGCTATACAACAAGGGTCACCTGATAATCATACTACAACAACTATTTCAGGAGGGAAAAAAATTGCATATTTTTGGGGAATTTTATTGTGAAAAATCGTCAATAGCGTTAATATTATACACTGTATACTCACCAAAATCATGCTATACAACAAGGGTCACCTGATAATCATACTACAACAGTTATTTCAGGAAAACGTGTTTTTGTTTATTTTTGGAGAATTTTATTGTGAAAAATCGTCAATAGCGTTAATATTATACACTGTATACTCACCAAAATCATGCTACACAACAAGGGTCACCTGATAATCATACTACAACAGTTATTTCAGGAGGAACAAAAATTGCAAAATTTTGGGGAATTTTATTGTGAAAAATCGTCAATAGCGTTAATATTATACACTGTATACTCACCAAAATCATGCTACACAACAATGGTCACCTGATAATCATACTACAGCAGTTATTTCTGGAGGAACAAGAATTGAAAAATTTTGGGGAATTTTATTGTGAAAAATCGTCAATAGCGTTAATTTTATACACTGTATACTCACCAAAATCATGCTACACAACAATGGTCACCTGATAATCATACTACAACAGTTATTTCAGGAGGAAAAAAAATTGCAAAATTTTGGGGAATTTTATTGTGAAAAATCGTTAATAGCATTAATATTATACAGTGTATACTCACCAAAATCATGCTACACAACAATGGTCACCTGATAATCATACTACAACAGTTATTTCAGGAGGAAAAAAAATTGCAAAATTTTGGGGAATTTTATTGTGAAAAACTATCAATAGCGTTAATATTATACACTGTATACTCACCAAAATCATGCTACACAACAAGGGTCACCTGATAATCATACTACAACAGTTATTTCAGGAGGAACAAAAATTGAAAAATTTTGGGGAATTTTATCGTGAAAAATCGTCAATAGCGTTAATATTATACACTGTATACTCACCAATATCATGCTATACAACAAGGGTCACCTGATAATCATACTACAACAACTATTTCAGGAGGGAAAAAAATTGCATATTTTTGGGGAATTTTATTGTGAAAAATCGTCAATAGCGTTAATATTATACACTGTATACTCACCAAAATCATGCTATACAACAAGGGTCACCTGATAATCATACTACAACAGTTATTTCAGGAAAACGTGTTTTTGTTTATTTTTGGAGAATTTTATTGTGAAAAATCGTCAATAGCGTTAATATTATACACTGTATACTCACCAAAATCATGCTACACAACAAGGGTCACCTGATAATCATACTACAACAGTTATTTCTGGAAAAAAAAAAGTTTGCATATTTTTGGGGAATTTTATTTTGAAATATCGTCAATAGCGTTAATACTATACACTGTATACTTACCAAAATCATGCTATACAACAAGGGTCACCTGATAATCATACTACAACAGTTATTTCAGGAAAACGTGTTTTTGTTTATTTTTGGGGAATTTTATTGTGAAAAATCGTCAATAGCGTTAATATTATACACTGTATACTCACCAAAATCATGCTACACAACAAGGGTCACCTGATAATCATACTACAACAGTTATTTCAGGAGGAAAAAAAATTGCATATTTTTGGGGAATTTTATTGTGAAAAACCATAAATAGCGTTAATATTATACATTGTATACTCACCAAAATCATGCTACACAACAATGGTCACCTGATTATCATACTACAACAGTTATTTCAGGAGGAAAAAAAATTGCAAAATTTTGGGGAATTTTATTGTGAAAAATCGTCAATAGCGTTAATATTATACACTGTATACTCACCAAAATCATGCTATACAACAATGGTCACCTGATAATCATACTACAACAGTTATTTCTGAAAAAAAAAAGTTTGCATATTTTTTGGGAATTTTAGTTTGAAATATCGTCAATAGCATTAATATTATACACTGTATACTCACTAAAATCATGCTATACAACAAGGGTCACCTGATAATTGTACTACAACAGTTATTTCAGAAAAAAAAACTTTTTGCACATTTTTGGGGAATTTTATTGTGAAAAATCGTCAATAGCGTTAATATTATACACTGTATACTCACCAAAATCATGCTACACAACAAGGGTCACCTGATAATCATACTACAACAGTTATTTCAGGAGGAACAAAAATTGCAAAATTTTGGGGAATTTTATTGTGAAAAATCGTCAATAGCGTTAATATTATACACTGTATACTCACCAAAATCATGCTATACAACAAGGGTCACCTGATAATCATACTACAACAACTATTTCAGGAGGGAAAAAAATTGCATATTTTTGGGGAATTTTATTGTGAAAAATCGTTAATAGCATTAATATTATACAGTGTATACTCACCAAAATCATGCTACACAACAATGGTCACCTGATAATCATACTACAACAGTTATTTCAGGAGGAAAAAAAATTGCAAAATTTTGGGGAATTTTATTGTGAAAAATCGTCAATAGCATTAATATTATACAGTGTATACTCACCAAAATCATGCTACACAACAATGGTCACCTGATAATCATACTACAACAGTTATTTCAGGAGGAACAAAAATTGAAAAATTTTGGGGAATTTTATCGTGAAAAATCGTCAATAGCGTTAATATTATACACTGTATACTCACCAAAATCATGCTATACAACAAGGGTCACCTGATAATCATACTACAACAACTATTTCAGGAGGGAAAAAAATTGCATATTTTTGGGGAATTTTATTGTGAAAAATCGTCAATAGCGTTAATATTATACACTGTATACTCACCAAAATCATGCTATACAACAAGGGTCACCTGATAATCATACTACAACAGTTATTTCAGGAAAACGTGTTTTTGTTTATTTTTTGAGAATTTTATTGTGAAAAATCGTCAATAGCGTTAATATTATACACTGTATACTCACCAAAATCATGCTACACAACAAGGGTCACCTGATAATCATACTACAACAGTTATTTCAGGAGGAAAAAAAATTGCAAAATTTTGGGGAATTTTATTGTGAAAAATCGTCAATAGCGTTAATATTATACACTGTATACTCACCAAAATCATGCTACACAACAATGGTCACCTGATAATCATACTACAGCAGTTATTTCTGGAGGAACAAGAATTGAAAAATTTTGGGGAATTTTATTGTGAAAAATCGTCAATAGCGTTAATTTTATACACTGTATACTCACCAAAATCATGCTACACAACAATGGTCACCTGATAATCATACTACAACAGTTATTTCAGGAGGAAAAAAAATTGCAAAATTTTGGGGAATTTTATTGTGAAAAATCGTTAATAGCATTAATATTATACAGTGTATACTCACCAAAATCATGCTACACAACAATGGTCACCTGATAATCATACTACAACAGTTATTTCAGGAGGAAAAAAAATTGCAAAATTTTGGGGAATTTTATTGTGAAAAACTATCAATAGCGTTAATATTATACACTGTATACTCACCAAAATCATGCTACACAACAAGGGTCACCTGATAATCATACTACAACAGTTATTTCAGGAGGAACAAAAATTGAAAAATTTTGGGGAATTTTATCGTGAAAAATCGTCAATAGCGTTAATATTATACACTGAATACTCACCAATATCATGCTATACAACAAGGGTCACCTGATAATCATACTACAACAACTATTTCAGGAGGGAAAAAAATTGCATATTTTTGGGGAATTTTATTGTGAAAAATCGTCAATAGCGTTAATATTATACACTGTATACTCACCAAAATCATGCTATACAACAAGGGTCACCTGATAATCATACTACAACAGTTATTTCAGGAAAACGTGTTTTTGTTTATTTTTGGAGAATTTTATTGTGAAAAATCGTCAATAGCGTTAATATTATACACTGTATACTCACCAAAATCATGCTACACAACAAGGGTCACCTGATAATCATACTACAACAGTTATTTCTGGAAAAAAAAAAGTTTGCATATTTTTGGGGAATTTTATTTTGAAATATCGTCAATAGCGTTAATACTATACACTGTATACTTACCAAAATCATGCTATACAACAAGGGTCACCTGATAATCATACTACAACAGTTATTTCAGGAAAACGTGTTTTTGTTTATTTTTGGAGAATTTTATTGTGAAAAATCGTCAATAGCGTTAATATTATACACTGTATACTCACCAAAATCATGCTACACAACAAGGGTCACCTGATAATCATACTACAACAGTTATTTCAGGAGGAAAAAAAATTGCATATTTTTGGGGAATTTTATTGTGAAAAACCATAAATAGCGTTAATATTATACATTGTATACTCACCAAAATCATGCTACACAACAATGGTCACCTGATTATCATACTACAACAGTTATTTCAGGAGGAAAAAAAATTGCAAAATTTTGGGGAATTTTATTGTGAAAAATCGTCAATAGCGTTAATATTATACACTGTATACTCACCAAAATCATGCTATACAACAATGGTCACCTGATAATCATACTACAACAGTTATTTCTGAAAAAAAAAAGTTTGCATATTTTTTGGGAATTTTAGTTTGAAATATCGTCAATAGCATTAATATTATACACTGTATACTCACTAAAATCATGCTATACAACAAGGGTCACCTGATAATTGTACTACAACAGTTATTTCAGAAAAAAAAACTTTTTGCACATTTTTGGGGAATTTTATTGTGAAAAATCGTCAATAGCGTTAATATTATACACTGTATACTCACCAAAATCATGCTACACAACAAGGGTCACCTGATAATCATACTACAACAGTTATTTCAGGAGGAACAAAAATTGCCAAATTTTGGGGAATTTTATTGTGAAAAATCGTCAATAGCGTTAATATTATACACTGTATACTCACCAAAATCATGCTATACAACAAGGGTCACCTGATAATCATACTACAACAACTATTTCAGGAGGGAAAAAAATTGCATATTTTTGGGGAATTTTATTGCGAAAAATCGTCAATAGCGTTAATATTATACACTGTATACTCACCAAAATCATGCTATACAACAAGGGTCACCTGATAATCATACTACAACAGTTATTTCAGGAAAACGTGTTTTTGTTTATTTTTGGAGAATTTTATTGTGAAAAATCGTCAATAGCGTTAATATTATACACTGTATACTCACCAAAATCATGCTACACAACAAGGGTCACCTGATAATCATACTACAACAGTTATTTCAGGAGGAACAAAAATTGCAAAATTTTGGGGAATTTTATTGTGAAAAATCGTCAATAGCGTTAATATTATACACTGTATACTCACCAAAATCATGCTACACAACAATGGTCACCTGATAATCATACTACAACAGTTATTTCTGGAAAAAAAAAAGTTTTCATATTTTTGGGGAATTTTATTTTGAAATATCGTCAATAGCGTTAATATTATACACTGTATACTTACCAAAATCATGCTATACAACAAGGGTCACCTGATAATCATACTACAACAGTTATTTCAGGAAAACGTGTTTTTGTTTATTTTTGGAGAATTTTATTGTGAAAAATCGTCAATAGCGTTAATATTATACACTGTATACTCACCAAAATCATGCTACACAACAAGGGTCACCTGATAATCATACTACAACAGTTATTTCAGGAGGAACAAAAATTGCAAAATTTTGGGGAATTTTATTGTGAAAAATCGTCAATAGCGTTAATATTATACACTGTATACTCACCAAAATCATGCTATACAACAATGGTCACCTGATAATCATACTACAACAGTTATTTCTGGAAAAAAAAAAAAGTTTGCATATTTTTTGGGAATTTTAGTTTGAAATATCGTCAATAGCATTAATATTATACACTGTATACTCACTAAAATCATGCTATACAACAAGGGTCACCTGATAATTGTACTACAACAGTTATTTCAGAAAAAACAACTTTTTGCACATTTTTGGGGAATTTTATTGTGAAAAATCGTCAATAGCGTTAATATTATACACTGTATACTCACTAAAATCATGCTATACAACAAGGGTCACCTGATAATTGTACTACAACAGTTATTTCAGAAATAGCGTTAATATTATACACTGTATACTCACCAAAATCATGCTACACAACAAGGGTCACCTGATAATCATACTACAACAGTTATTTCAGGAGGAACAAAAATTGCAAAATTTTGGGGAATTTTATTGTGAAAAATCGTCAATAGCGTTAATATTATACACTGTATACTCACCAAAATCATGCTATACAACAAGGGTCACCTGATAATCATACTACAACAGTTATTTCAGGAAAATGTGTTTTTGTTTATTTTTGGAGAATTTTATTGTGAAAAATCGTCAATAGCGTTAATATTATACACTGTATACTCACCAATATCATGCTATACAACAAGGGTCACCTGATAATCATACTACAACAACTATTTCAGGAGGGAAAAAAATTGCATATTTTTGGGGAATTTTATTGTGAAAAATCGTCAATAGCGTTAATATTATACACTGTATACTCACCAAAATCATGCTATACAACAAGGGTCACCTGATAATCATACTACAACAGTTATTTCAGGAAAATGTGTTTTTGTTTATTTTTGGAGAATTTTATTGTGAAAAATCGTCAATAGCGTTAATATTATACACTGTATACTCACCAAAATCATGCTACACAACAAGGGTCACCTGATAATCATACTACAACAGTTATTTCAGGAGGAACAAAAATTGCAAAATTTTGGGGAATTTTATTGTGAAAAATCGTCAATAGCGTTAATATTATACACTGTATACTCACCAAAATCATGCTATACAACAAGGGTCACCTGATAATCATACTACAACAGTTATTTCAGGAAAATGTGTTTTTGTTTATTTTTGGAGAATTTTATTGTGAAAAATCGTCAATAGCGTTAATATTATACACTGTATACTCACCAATATCATGCTATACAACAAGGGTCACCTGATAATCATACTACAACAACTATTTCAGGAGGGAAAAAAATTACATATTTTTGGGGAATTTTATTGTGAAAAATCGTCAATAGCGTTAATATTATACACTGTATACTCACCAAAATCATGCTATACAACAAGGGTCACCTGATAATCATACTACAACAGTTATTTCAGGAAAACGTGTTTTTGTTTATTTTCGGAGAATTTTATTGTGAAAAATCGTCAATAGCGTTAATATTATACACTGTATACTCACCAAAATCATGCTACACAACAAGGGTCACCTGATAATCATACTACAACAGTTATTTCAGGAGGAACAAAAATTGCAAAATTTTGGGGAATTTTATTGTGAAAAATCGTCAATAGCGTTAATATTATATACTGTATACTCACCAAAATCATGCTACACAACAATGGTCACCTGATAATCATACTACAACAACTATTTCAGGAGGGAAAAAAATTGCATATTTTTGGGGAATTTTATTGTGAAAAATCGTCAATAGCGTTAATATTATACACTGTATACTCACCAAAATCATGCTATACAACAAGGGTCACCTGATAATCATACTACAACAGTTATTTCAGGAAAACGTGTTTTTGTTTATTTTTGGAGAATTTTATTGTGAAAAATCGTCAATAGCGTTAATATTATACACTGTATACTCACCAAAATCATGCTACACAACAAGGGTCACCTGATAATCATACTACAACAGTTATTTCAGGAGGAACAAAAATTGCAAAATTTTGGGGAATTTTATTGTGAAAAATCGTCAATAGCGTTAATATTATACACTGTATACTCACCAAAATCATGCTATACAACAAGGGTCACCTGATAATCATACTACAACAGTTATTTCAGGAAAATGTGTTTTTGTTTATTTTTGGAGAATTTTATTGTGAAAAATCGTCAATAGCGTTAATATTATACACTGTATACTCACCAAAATCATGCTACACAACAAGGGTCACCTGATAATCATACTACAACAGTTATTTCAGGAGGAACAAAAATTGCAAAATTTTGGGGAATTTTATTGTGAAAAATCGTCAATAGCGTTAATATTATACACTGTATACTCACCAAAATCATGCTACACAACAATGGTCACCTGATAATCATACTACAACAGTTATTTCTGGAAAAAAAAAAGTTTTCATATTTTTGGGGAATTTTATTTTGAAATATCGTCAATAGCGTTAATATTATACACTGTATACTTACCAAAATCATGCTATACAACAAGGGTCACCTGATAATCATACTACAACAGTTATTTCAGGAAAACGTGTTTTTGTTTATTTTTGGAGAATTTTATTGTGAAAAATCGTCAATAGCGTTAATATTATACACTGTATACTCACCAAAATCATGCTACACAACAAGGGTCACCTGATAATCATACTACAACAGTTATTTCTGGAAAAAAAAAAGTTTGCATATTTTTGGGGAATTTTATTTTGAAATATCGTCAATAGCGTTAATACTATACACTGTATACTTACCAAAATCATGCTATACAGCAAGGGTCACCTGATAATCATACTACAACAGTGATTTCAGGAAAACGTGTTTTTGTTTATTTTTGGAGAATTTTATTGTGAAAAATCGTCAATAGCGTTAATATTATACACTGTATACTCACCAAAATCATGCTACACAACAAGGGTCACCTGATAATCATACTACAACAGTTATTTCAGGAGGAAAAAAAATTGCATATTTTTGGGGAATTTTATTGTGAAAAACCATAAATAGCGTTAATATTATACACTGTATACTCACCAAAATCATGCTACACAACAATGGTCATCTGATTATCATACTACAACAGTTATTTCTGGAAAAAAAAAAAGTTTGCATATTTTTTGGGAATTTTAGTTTGAAATATCGTCAATAGCATTAATATTATACACTGTATACTCACTAAAATCATGCTATACAACAAGGGTCACCTGATAATTGTACTACAACAGTTATTTCAGAAAAAAAAACTTTTTGCACATTTTTGGGGAATTTTATTGTGAAAAATCGTCAATAGCGTTAATATTATACACTGTATACTCACCAAAATCATGCTACACAACAATGGTCACCTGATAATCATACTACAACAGTTATTTCTGGAAAAAAAAAAGTTTTCATATTTTTGGGGAATTTTATTTTGAAATATCGTCAATAGCGTTAATATTATACACTGTATACTTACCAAAATCATGCTATACAACAAGGGTCACCTGATAATCATACTACAACAGTTATTTCAGGAAAACGTGTTTTTGTTTATTTTTGGAGAATTTTATTGTGAAAAATCGTCAATAGCGTTAATATTATACACTGTATACTCACCAAAATCATGCTACACAACAAGGGTCACCTGATAATCATACTACAACAGTTATTTCAGGAGGAAAAAAAATTGCATATTTTTGGGGAATTTTATTGTGAAAAACCATAAATAGCGTTAATATTATACACTGTATACTCACCAAAATCATGCTACACAACAATGGTCACCTGATTATCATACTACAACAGTTATTTCAGGAGGAAAAAAAATTGCAAAATTTTGGGGAATTTTATTGTTAAAAATCGTCAATAGCGTTAATATTATACACTGTATACTCACCAAAATCATGCTATACAACAATGGTCACCTGATAATCATACTACAACAGTTATTTCTGGAAAAAAAAAAAGTTTGCATATTTTTTGGGAATTTTAGTTTGAAATATCGTCAATAGCATTAATATTATACACTGTATACTCACTAAAATCATGCTATACAACAAGGGTCACCTGATAATTGTACTACAACAGTTATTTCAGAAAAAAAAACTTTTTGCACATTTTTGGGGAATTTTATTGTGAAAAATCGTCAATAGCGTTAATATTATACACTGTATACTCACCAAAATCATGCTACACAACAATGGTCACCTGATAATCATACTACAACAGTTATTTCTGGAAAAAAAAAAGTTTTCATATTTTTGGGGAATTTTATTTTGAAATATCGTCAATAGCGTTAATATTATACACTGTATACTTACCAAAATCATGCTATACAACAAGGGTCACCTGATAATCATACTACAACAGTTATTTCAGGAAAACGTGTTTTTGTTTATTTTTGGAGAATTTTATTGTGAAAAATCGTCAATAGCGTTAATATTATACACTGTATACTCACCAAAATCATGCTACACAACAAGGGTCACCTGATAATCATACTACAACAGTTATTTCTGGAAAAAAAAAAGTTTGCATATTTTTGGGGAATTTTATTTTGAAATATCGTCAATAGCGTTAATACTATACACTGTATACTTACCAAAATCATGCTATACAACAAGGGTCACCTGATAATCATACTACAACAGTTATTTCAGGAAAACGTGTTTTTGTTTATTTTTGGAGAATTTTATTGTGAAAAATCGTCAATAGCGTTAATATTATACACTGTATACTCACCAAAATCATGCTACACAACAAGGGTCACCTGATAATCATACTACAACAGTTATTTCAGGAGGAAAAAAAATTGCATATTTTTGGGGAATTTTATTGTGAAAAACCATAAATAGCGTTAATATTATACACTGTATACTCACCAAAATCATGCTACACAACAATGGTCACCTGATTATCATACTACAACAGTTATTTCAGGAGGAAAAAAAATTGCAAAATTTTGGGGAATTTTATTGTTAAAAATCGTCAATAGCGTTAATATTATACACTGTATACTCACCAAAATCATGCTATACAACAATGGTCACCTGATAATCATACTACAACAGTTATTTCTGGAAAAAAAAAAAGTTTGCATATTTTTTGGGAATTTTAGTTTGAAATATCGTCAATAGCATTAATATTATACACTGTATACTCACTAAAATCATGCTATACAACAAGGGTCACCTGATAATTGTACTACAACAGTTATTTCAGAAAAAAAAACTTTTTGCACATTTTTGGGGAATTTTATTGTGAAAAATCGTCAATAGCGTTAATATTATACACTGTATACTCACCAAAATCATGCTACACAACAAGGGTCACCTGATAATCATACTACAACAGTTATTTCAGGAAAATGTGTTTTTGTTTATTTTTGGAGAATTTTATTGTGAAAAATCGTCAATAGCGTTAATATTATACACTGTATACTCACCAAAATCATGCTATACAACAAGGGTCACCTGATAATCATACTACAACAACTATTTCAGGAGGGAAAAAAATTGCATATTTTTGGGGAATTTTATTGTGAAAAATCGTCAATAGCGTTGATATTATACACTGTATACTCACCAAAATCATGCTATACAACAAGGGTCACCTGATAATCATACTACAACAGTTATTTCAGGAAAACGTGTTTTTGTTTATTTTTGGAGAATTTTATTGTGAAAAATCGTCAATAGCGTTAATATTATACACTGTATACTCACCAAAATCATGCTACACAACAATGGTCACCTGATTATCATACTACAACAGTTATTTCAAGAGGAAAAAAAATTGCAAAATTTTGGGGAATTTTATTGTGAAAAATCGTCAATAGCGTTAATATTATACACTGTATACTCACCAAAATCATGCTATACAACAATGGTCACCTGATAATCGTACTACAACAGTTATTTCTGGAAAAAAAAAAAGTTTGCATATTTTTTGGGAATTTTAGTTTGAAATATCGTCAATAGCATTAATATTATACACTGTATACTCACTAAAATCATGCTATACAACAAGGGTCACCTGATAATTGTACTACAACAGTTATTTCAGAAAAAAAAACTTTTTGCACATTTTTGGGGAATTTTATTGTGAAAAATCGTCAATAGCGTTAATATTATACACTGTATACTCACCAAAATCATGCTACACAACAAGGGTCACCTGATAATCATACTACAACAGTTATTTCAGGAGGAACAAAAATTGCAAAATTTTGGGGAATTTTATTGTGAAAAATCGTCAATAGCGTTAATATTATACACTGTATACTCACCAAAATCATGCTATACAACAAGGGTCACCTGATAATCATACTACAACAGTTATTTCTGGAAAAAAAAAAAGTTTGCATATTTTTTGGGAATTTTAGTTTGAAATATCGTCAATAGCATTAATATTATACACTGTATACTCACTAAAATCATGCTATACAACAAGGGTCACCTGATAATTGTACTACAACAGTTATTTCAGAAAAAAAAACTTTTTGCACATTTTTGGGTAATTTTATTGTGAAAAATCGTCAATAGCGTTAATATTATACACTGTATACTCACCAAAATCATGCTACACAACAAGGGTCACCTGATAATCATACTACAACAGTTATTTCAGGAGGAACAAAAATTGCAAAATTTTGGGGAATTTTATTGTGAAAAATCGTCAATAGCGTTAATATTATACACTGTATACTCACCAAAATCATGCTATACAACAAGGGTCACCTGATAATCATACTACAACAGTTATTTCAGGAGGGAAAAAAATTGCATATTTTTGGGGAATTTTATTGTGAAAAATCGTCAATAGCGTTAATATTATACACTGTATACTCACCAAAATTATGCTACACAACAATGGTCACCTGATAATCATACTACAACAGTTATTTCAGGAAAATGTGTTTTTGTTTATTTTTGGAGAATTTTATTGTGAAAAATCGTCAATAGCGTTAATATTATACACTGTATACTCACCAAAATCATGCTATACAACAAGGGTCACCTGATAATCATACTACAACAGTTATTTCAGGAAAACGTGTTTTTGTTTATTTTTGGAGAATTTTATTGTGAAAAATCGTCAATAGCATTAATATTATACACTGTATACTCACCAAAATCATGCTACACAACAATGGTCACCTGATTATCATACTACAACAGTTATTTCAGGAGGAACAAAAATTGCAAAATTTTGGGGAATTTTATTGTGAAAAATCGTCAATAGCGTTAATATTATACACTGTATACTCACCAAAATCATGCTATACAACAAGGGTCACCTGATAATCATACTACAACAACTATTTCAGGAGGGAAAAAAATTGCATATTTTTGGGGAATTTTATTGTGAAAAATCGTCAATAGCGTTAATATTATACACTGTATACTCACCAAAATTATGCTACACAACAATGGTCACCTGATAATCATACTACAACAGTTATTTCAGGAAAATGTGTTTTTGTTTATTTTTGGAGAATTTTATTGTGAAAAATCGTCAATAGCGTTAATATTATACACTGTATACTCACCAAAATCATGCTATACAACAAGGGTCACCTGATAATCATACTACAACAACTATTTCAGGAGGGAAAAAAATTGCATATTTTTGGGGAATTTTATTGTGAAAAATCGTCAATAGCGTTAATATTATACACTGTATACTCACCAAAATCATGCTATACAACAAGGGTCACCTGATAATCATACTACAACAGTTATTTCAGGAAAACGTGTTTTTGTTTATTTTTGGAGAATTTTATTGTGAAAAATCGTCAATAGCGTTAATATTATACACTGTATACTCACCAAAATCATGCTACACAACAAGGGTCACCTGATAATCATACTACAACAGTTATTTCAGGAGGAACAAAAATTGCAAAATTTTGGGGAATTTTATTGTGAAAAATCGTCAATAGCGTTAATATTATACACTGTATACTCACCAAAATCATGCTACACAACAATGGTCACCTGATAATCATACTACAACAGTTATTTCTGGAAAAAAAAAGTTTGCATATTTTTGGGGAATTTTATTTTGAAATATCGTCAATAGCGTTAATATTATACACTGTATACTTACCAAAATCATGCTATACAACAAGGGTCACCTGATAATCATACTACAACAGTTATTTCAGGAAAACGTGTTTTTGTTTATTTTTGGAGAATTTTATTGTGAAAAATCGTCAATAGCGTTAATATTATACACTGTATACTCACCAAAATCATGCTACACAACAAGGGTCACCTGATAATTATACTACAACAGTTATTTCTGGAAAAAAAAAAGTTTGCATATTTTTTGGGAATTTTAGTTTGAAATATCGTCAATAGCATTAATATTATACACTGTATACTCACTAAAATCATGCTATACAACAAGGGTCACCTGATAATTGTACTACAACAGTTATTTCAGAAAAAAAAACTTTTTGCACATTTTTGGGGAATTTTATTGTGAAAAATCGTCAATAGCGTTAATATTATACACTGTATACTCACCAAAATCATGCTACACAACAAGGGTCACCTGATAATCATACTACAACAGTTATTTCAGGAGGGAAAAAAATTGCATATTTTTGGGGAATTTTATTGTGAAAAATCGTCAATAGCGTTAATATTATACACTGTATACTCACAAAAATTATGCTACACAACAATGGTCACCTGATAATCATACTACAACAGTTATTTCAGGAAAATGTGTTTTTGTTTATTTTTGGAGAATTTTATTGTGAAAAATCGTCAATAGCGTTAATATTATACACTGTATACTCACCAAAATCATGCTACACAACAAGGGTCACCTGATAATCATACTACAACAGTTATTTCAGGAGGAACAAAAATTGCATATTTTTGGGGAATTTTATTGTGAAAAACCATAAATAGCGTTAATATTATACACTGTATACTCACCAAAATCATGCTACACAACAATGGTCACCTGATTATCATACTACAACAGTTATTTCAGGAGGAAAAAAAATTGCAAAATTTTGGGGAATTTTATTGTGAAAAATCGTCAATAGCGTTAATATTATACACTGTATACTCACCAAAATCATGCTATACAACAATGGTCACCTGATAATCATACTACAACAGTTATTTCTGGAAAAAAAAAAAGTTTGCATATTTTTTGGGGAATTTTAGTTTGAAATATCGTCAATAGCATTAATATTATACACTGTATACTCACTAAAATCATGCTATACAACAAGGGTCACCTGATAATTGTACTACAACAGTTATTTCAGAAAAAACAACTTTTTGCACATTTTTGGGGAATTTTATTGTGAAAAATCGTCAATAGCGTTAATATTATAAACTGTATACTCACCAAAATAATGCTACACAACAAGGGTCACCTGATAATCATACTACAACAGTTATTTCAGGAGGGAAAAAAATTGCATATTTTTGGGGAATTTTATTGTGAAAAATCGTCAATAGCGTTAATATTATACACTGTATACTCACCAAAATCATGCTATACAACAAGGGTCACCTGATAATCATACTACAACAGTTATTTCAGGAGGGAAAAAAATTGCATATTTTTGGGGAATTTTATTGTGAAAAATCGTCAATAGCGTTAATATTATACACTGTATACTCACCAAAATTATGCTACACAACAATGGTCACCTGATAATCATACTACAACAGTTATTTCAGGAAAATGTGTTTTTGTTTATTTTTGGAGAATTTTATTGTGAAAAATCGTCAATAGCGTTAATATTATACACTGTATACTCACCAAAATCATGCTATACAACAAGGGTCACCTGATAATCATACTACAACAACTATTTCAGGAGGGAAAAAAATTGCATATTTTTGGGGAATTTTATTGTGAAAAATCGTCAATAGCGTTAATATTATACACTGTATACTCACCAAAATCATGCTATACAACAAGGGTCACCTGATAATTATACTACAACAGTTATTTCAGGAAAACGTGTTTTTGTTTATTTTTGGAGAATTTTATTGTGAAAAATCGTCAATAGCGTTAATATTATACACTGTATACTCACCAAAATCATGCTACACAACAAGGGTCACCTGATAATCATACTACAACAGTTATTTCAGGAGGAACAAAAATTGCAAAATTTTGGGGAATTTTATTGTGAAAAATCGTCAATAGCGTTAATATTATACACTGTATACTCACCAAAATCATGCTACACAACAATGGTCACCTGATAATCATACTACAACAGTTATTTCTGGAAAAAAAAAAGTTTGCATATTTTTGGGGAATTTTATTTTGAAATATCGTCAATAGCGTTAATATTATACACTGTATACTTACCAAAATCATGCTATACAACAAGGGTCACCTGATAATCATACTACAACAGTTATTTCAGGAAAACGTGTTTTTGTTTATTTTTGGAGAATTTTATTGTGAAAAATCGTCAATAGCGTTAATATTATACACTGTATACTCACCAAAATCATGCTACACAACAAGGGTCACCTGATAATTGTACTACAACAGTTACTTCAGAAAAAACAACTTTTTGCACATTTTTGGGGAATTTTATTGTGAAAAATCGTCAATAGCGTTAATATTATACACTGTATACTCACCAAAATCATGCTATACAACAAGGGTCACCTGATAATCATACTACAACAACTATTTCAGGAGGGAAAAAAATTGCATATTTTTGGGGAATTTTATTGTGAAAAATCGTCAATAGCGTTAATATTATACACTGTATACTCACCAAAATCATGCTATACAACAAGGGTCACCTGATAATCATACTACAACAGTTATTTCAGGAAAACGTGTTTTTGTTTATTTTTGGAGAATTTTATTGTGAAAAATCGTCAATAGCGTTAATATTATACACTGTATACTCACCAAAATCATGTTACACAACAAGGGTCACCTGATAATCATACTACAACAGTTATTTCAGGAGGAACAAAAATTGCAAAATTTTGGGGAATTTTATTGTGAAAAATCGTCAATAGCGTTAATATTATACACTGTATACTCACCAAAATCATGCTATACAACAATGGTCACCTGATAATCATACTACAACAGTTATTTCTGGAAAAAAAAAAAGTTTGCATATTTTTTGGGAATTTTAGTTTGAAATATCGTCAATAGCATTAATATTATACACTGTATACTCACTAAAATCATGCTATACAACAAGGGTCACCTGATAATTGTACTACAACAGTTACTTCAGAAAAAACAACTTTTTGCACATTTTTGGGGAATTTTATTGTGAAAAATCGTCAATAGCGTTAATATTATAAACTGTATACTCACCAAAATCATGCTACACAACAAGGGTCACCTGATAATCATACTACAACAGTTATTTCAGGAGGAACAAAAATTGCAAAATTTTGGGTAATTTTATTGTGAAAAATCGTCAATAGCGTTAATATTATACACTGTATACTCACCAAAATCATGCTATACAACAAGGGTCACCTGATAATCATACTACAACAGTTATTTCAGGAGGGAAAAAAATTGCATATTTTTGGGGAATTTTATTGTGAAAAATCGTCAATAGCGTTAATATTATACACTGTATACTCACCAAAATCATGCTATACAACAAGGGTCACCTGATAATCATACTACAACAACTATTTCAGGAGGGAAAAAAATTGCATATTTTTGGGGAATTTTATTGTTAAAAATCGTCAATAGCGTTAATATTATACACTGTATACTCACCAAAATCATGCTATACAACAAGGGTCACCTGATAATCATACTACAACAGTTATTTCAGGAAAACATGTTTTTGTTTATTTTTGGAGAATTTTATTGTGAAAAATCGTCAATAGCGTTAATATTATACACTGTATACTCACCAAAATCATGCTACACAACAAGGGTCACCTGATAATCATACTACAACAGTTATTTCAGGAGGAACAAAAATTGCAAAATTTTGGGGAATTTTATTGTGAAAAATCGTCAATAGCGTTAATATTATACACTGTATACTTACCAAAATCATGCTATACAACAAGGGTCACCTGATAATCATACTACAACAGTTATTTCAGGAAAACGTGTTTTTGTTTATTTTTGGAGAATTTTATTGTGAAAAATCGTCAATAGCGTTAATATTATACACTGTATACTCACCAAAATCATGCTATACAACAAGGGTCACCTGATAATCATACTACAACAGTTATTTCAGGAGGAAAAAAAATTGCATATTTTTGGGGAATTTTATTGTGAAAAACCATAAATAGCGTTAATATTATACACTGTATACTCACCAAAATCATGCTACACAACAATGGTCACCTGATTATCATACTACAACAGTTATTTCAGGAGGAAAAAAAATTGCAAAATTTTTGGGAATTTTATTGTCAAAAATCGTCAATAGCGTTAATATTATACACTGTATACTCACCAAAATCATGCTATACAACAATGGTCACCTGATAATCATACTACAACAGTTATTTCTGGAAAAAAAAAAAAGTTTGCATATTTTTTGGGAATTTTAGTTTGAAATATCGTCAATAGCATTAATATTATACACTGTATACTCACTAAAATCATGCTATACAACAAGGGTCACCTGATAATTGTACTACAACAGTTATTTCAGAAAAAAAAACTTTTTGCACATTTTTGGGGAATTTTATTGTGAAAAATCGTCAATAGCGTTAATATTATACACTGTATACTCACCAAAATCATGCTACACAACAAAGGTCACCTGATAATCATACTACAACAGTTATTTCAGGAGGAACAAAAATTGCAAAATTTTGGGGAATTTTATTGTGAAAAATCGTCAATAGCGTTAATATTATACACTGTATACTCACCAAAATCATGCTATACAACAAGGGTCACCTGATAATCATACTACAACAGTTATTTCAGGAAAACGTGTTTTTGTTTATTTTTGGAGAATTTTATTGTGAAAAATCGTCAATAGCGTTAATATTATACACTGTATACTCACCAAAATCATGCTACACAACAAGGGTCACCTGATAATCATACTACAACAGTTATTTCAGGAGGAACAAAAATTGCAAAATTTTGGGGAATTTTATTGTGAAAAATCGTCAATAGCGTTAATATTATACACTGTATACTCACCAAAATCATGCTATACCACAAGGGTCACCTGATAATCATACTACAACAGTTATTTCAGGAAAACATGTTTTTGTTTATTTTTGGAGAATTTTATTGTGAAAAATCGTCAATAGCGTTAATATTATACACTGTATACTCACCAAAATCATGCTACACAACAAGGGTCACCTGATAATCATACTACAACAGTTATTTCAGGAGGAACAAAAATTGCAAAATTTTGGGGAATTTTATTGTGAAAAATCGTCAATAGCGTTAATATTATACACTGTATACTCACCAAAATCATGCTACACAACAAGGGTCACCTGATAATCATACTACAACAGTTATTTCTGGAAAAAAAAAAGTTTGCATATTTTTGGGGAATTTTATTGTGAAAAATCGTCAATAGCGTTAATATTATACACTGTATACTCACCAAAATCATGCTATACAACAATGGTCACCTGATAATCATACTACAACAGTTATTTCTGGAAAAAAAAAAAAGTTTGCATATTTTTTGGGAATTTTAGTTTGAAATATCGTCAATAGCATTAATATTATACACTGTATACTCACTAAAATCATGCTATACAACAAGGGTCACCTGATAATTGTACTACAACAGTTATTTCAGAAAAAACAACTTTTTGCACATTTTTGGGGAATTTTATTGTGAAAAATCGTCAATAGCGTTAATATTATACACTGTATACTCACCAAAATCATGCTACACAACAAGGGTCACCTGATAATCATACTACAACAGTTATTTCAGGAGGAACAAAAATTGCAAAATTTTGGGGAATTTTATTGTGAAAAATCGTCAATAGCGTTAATATTATACACTGTATACTCACCAAAATCATGCTACCCAACAAGGGTCACCTGATAATCATACTACAACAGTTATTTCAGGAGGAACAAAAATTGCAAAATTTTGGGGAATTTTATTGTGAAAAAATCGTCAATAGCGTTAATATTATACACTGTATACTCACCAAAATCATGCTATACAACAAGGGTCACATGATAATCATACTACAACAACTATTTCAGGAGGGAAAAAAATTGCATATTTTTGGGGAATTTTATTGTGAAAAATCGTCAATAGCGTTAATATTATACACTGTATACTCACCAAAATTATGCTACACAACAATGGTCACCTGATAATCATACTACAACAGTTATTTCAGGAAAATGTGTTTTTGTTTATTTTTGGAGAATTTTATTGTGAAAAATCGTCAATAGCGTTAATATTATACACTGTATACTCACCAAAATCATGCTATACAACAAGGGTCACCTGATAATCATACTACAACAACTATTTCAGGAGGGAAAAAAATTGCATATTTTTGGGGAATTTTATTGTGAAAAATCGTCAATAGCGTTAATATTATACACTGTATACTCACCAAAATCATGCTATACAACAAGGGTCACCTGATAATCATACTACAACAGTTATTTCAGGAAAACGTGTTTTTGTTTATTTTTGGAGAATTTTATTGTGAAAAATCGTCAATAGCGTTAATATTATACACTGTATACTCACCAAAATCATGCTACACAACAAGGGTCACCTGATAATCATACTACAACAGTTATTTCAGGAGGAACAAAAATTGCAAAATTTTGGGGAATTTTATTGTGAAAAATCGTCAATAGCGTTAATATTATACACTGTATACTCACCAAAATCATGCTACACAACAATGGTCACCTGATAATCATACTACAACAGTTATTTCTGGAAAAAAAAAAGTTTTCATATTTTTGGGGAATTTTATTTTGAAATATCGTCAATAGCGTTAATATTATACACTGTATACTTACCAAAATCATGCTATACAACAAGGGTCACCTGATAATCATACTACAACAGTTATTTCAGGAAAACGTGTTTTTGTTTATTTTTGGAGAATTTTATTGTGAAAAATCGTCAATAGCGTTAATATTATACACTGTATACTCACCAAAATCATGCTACACAACAAGGGTCACCTGATAATCATACTACAACAGTTATTTCTGGAAAAAAAAAAGTTTGCATATTTTTGGGCAATTTTATTTTGAAATATCGTCAATAGCGTTAATACTATACACTGTATACTTACCAAAATCATGCTATACAACAAGGGTCACCTGATAATCATACTACAACAGTTATTTCAGGAAAACGTGTTTTTGTTTATTTTTGGAGAATTTTATTGTGAAAAATCGTCAATAGCGTTAATATTATACACTGTATACTCACCAAAATCATGCTACACAACAAGGGTCACCTGATAATCATACTACAACAGTTATTTCAGGAAAACGTGTTTTTGTTTATTTTTGGAGAATTTTATTGTGAAAAATCGTCAATAGCGTTAATATTATACACTGTATACTCACCAAAATCATGCTACACAACAAGGGTCACCTGATAATCATACTACAACAGTTATTTCAGGAAAACGTGTTTTTGTTTATTTTTGGAGAATTTTATTGTGAAAAATCGTCAATAGCGTTAATATTATACACTGTATACTCACTAAAATCATGCTATACAACAAGGGTCACCTGATAATCATACTACAACAACTATTTCAGGAGGGAAAAAAATTGCATATTTTTGGGGAATTTTATTGTGAAAAATCGTCAATAGCGTTAATATTATACACTGTATACTCACCAAAATTATGCTACACAACAATGGTCACCTGATAATCATACTACAACAGTTATTTCAGGAAAATGTGTTTTTGTTTATTTTTGGAGAATTTTATTGTGAAAAATCGTCAATAGCGTTAATATTATACACTGTATACTCACCAAAATCATGCTATACAACAAGGGTCACCTGATAATCATACTACAACAACTATTTCAGGAGGGAAAAAAATTGCATATTTTTGGGGAATTTTATTGTGAAAAATCGTCAATAGCGTTAATATTATACACTGTATACTCACCAAAATCATGCTATACAACAATGGTCACCTGATAATCATACTACAACAGTTATTTCTGGAAAAAAAAAAAAGTTTGCATATTTTTTGGGAATTTTAGTTTGAAATATCGTCAATAGCATTAATATTATACACTGTATACTTACCAAAATCATGCTATACAACAAGGGTCACCTGATAATCATACTACAACAGTTATTTCAGGAAAACGTGTTTTTGTTTATTTTTGGAGAATTTTATTGTGAAAAATCGTCAATAGCGTTAATATTATACACTGTATACTCACCAAAATCATGCTACACAACAAGGGTCACCTGATAATCATACTACAACAGTTATTTCTGGAAGAAAAAAAATTGCATATTTTTGGGGAATTTTATTGTGAAAAACCATAAATAGCGTTAATATTATACACTGTATACTCACCAAAATCATGCTACACAACAATGGTCACCTGATTATCATACTACAACAGTTATTTCAGGAGGAACAAAAATTGCAAAATTTTGGGGAATTTTATTGTGAAAAATCGTCAATAGCGTTAATATTATACACTGTATACTCACCAAAATCATGCTACACAACAATGGTCACCTGATAATCATACTACAACAGTTATTTCTGGAAAACGTGTTTTTGTTTATTTTTGGAGAATTTTATTGTGAAATATCGTCAATAGCGTTAATACTATACACTGTATACTTACCAAAATCATGCTATACAACAAGGGTCACCTGATAATCATACTACAACAGTTATTTCAGGAGGAAAAAAAATTGCATATTTTTGGGGAATTTTATTGTGAAAAACCATAAATAGCGTTAATATTATACACTGTATACTCACCAAAATCATGCTACACAACAATGGTCACCTGATTATCATACTACAACAGTTATTTCAGGAGGAAAAAAAATTGCAAAATTTTGGGGAATTTTATTGTGAAAAATCGTCAATAGAGTTAATATACACTGTATACTCACCAAAATCATGCTATACAACAATGGTCACCTGATAATCATACTACAACAGTTATTTCTGGAAAAAAAAAAAGTTTGCATATTTTTTGGGAATTTTATTGTGAAATATCGTCAATAGCATTAATATTATACACTGTATACTCACTAAAATCATGCTATACAACAAGGGTCACCTGATAATTGTACTACAACAGTTATTTCAGAAAAAAAAACTTTTTGCACATTTTTGGGGAATTTTATTGTGAAAAATCGTCAATAGCGTTAATATTATACACTGTATACTCACCAAAATCATGCTACACAACAAGGGTCACCTGATAATCATACTACAACAGTTATTTCAGGAGGAACAAAAATTGCAAAATTTTGGGGAATTTTATTGTGAAAAATCGTCAATAGCGTTAATATTATACACTGTATACTCACCAAAATCATGCTATACAACAAGGGTCACCTGATAATCATACTACAACAACTATTTCAGGAGGGAAAAAAATTGCATATTTTTGGGGAATTTTATTGTGAAAAATCGTCAATAGCGTTAATATTATACACTGTATACTCACCAAAATTATGCTACACAACAATGGTCACCTGATAATCATACTACAACAGTTATTTCAGGAAAATGTGTTTTTGTTTATTTTTGGAGAATTTTATTGTGAAAAATCGTCAATAGCGTTAATATTATACACTGTATACTCACCAAAATCATGCTATACAACAAGGGTCACCTGATAATCATACTACAACAACTATTTCAGGAGGGAAAAAAATTGCATATTTTTGGGGAATTTTATTGTGAAAAATCGTCAATAGCGTTAATATTATACACTGTATACTCACCAAAATCATGCTATACAACAAGGGTCACCTGATAATCATACTACAACAGTTATTTCAGGAAAACGTGTTTTTGTTTATTTTTGGAGAATTTTATTGTGAAAAATCGTCAATAGCGTTAATATTATACACTGTATACTCACCAAAATCATGCTACACAACAAGGGTCACCTGATAATTATACTACAACAGTTATTTCTGGAAAAAAAAAAGTTTGCATATTTTTGGGGAATTTTATTTTGAAATATCGTCAATAGCGTTAATATTATACACTGTATACTTACCAAAATCATGCTATACAACAAGGGTCACCTGATAATCATACTACAACAGTTATTTCAGGAAAACGTGTTTTTGTTTATTTTTGGAGAATTTTATTGTGAAAAATCATCAATAGCGTTAATATTATACACTGTATACTCACCAAAATTATGCTACACAACAAGGGTCACCTGATAATCATACTACAACAGTTATTTCTGGAAAAAAAAAAGTTTGCATATTTTTGGGGAATTTTATTTTGAAATATCGTCAATAGCGTTAATACTATACACTGTATACTTACCAAAATCATGCTATACAACAAGGGTCACCTGATAATCATACTACAACAGTTATTTCAGGAAAACGTGTTTTTGTTTATTTTTGGAGAATTTTATTGTGAAAAATCGTCAATAGCGTTAATATTATACACTGTATACTCACCAAAATCATGCTACACAACAAGGGTCACCTGATAATCATACTACAACAGTTATTTCAGGAGGAACAAAAATTGCATATTTTTGGGGAATTTTATTGTGAAAAACCATAAATAGCGTTAATATTATACACTGTATACTCACCAAAATCATGCTACACAACAATGGTCACCTGATAATCATACTACAACAGTTATTTCTGGAAAAAAAAAAAGTTTGCATATTTTTTGGGGAATTTTAGTTTGAAATATCGTCAATAGCATTAATATTATACACTGTATACTCACTAAAATCATGCTACACAACAAGGGTCACCTGATAATCATACTACAACAGTTATTTCTGGAAAAAAAAAAGTTTGCATATTTTTGGGGAATTTTATTTTGAAATATCGTCAATAGCGTTAATACTATACACTGTATACTTACCAAAATCATGCTATACAACAAGGGTCACCTGATAATCATACTACAACAGTTATTTCAGGAAAACGTGTTTTTGTTTATTTTTGGAGAATTTTATTGTGAAAAATCGTCAATAGCGTTAATATTATACACTGTATACTCACCAAAATCATGCTACACAACAAGGGTCACCTGATAATCATACTACAACAGTTATTTCAGGAGGAAAAAAAATTGCAAAATTTTGGGGAATTTTATTGTGAAAAATCGTCAATAGCGTTAATATTATACACTGTATACTCACCAAAATCATGCTATACAACAATGGTCACCTGATAATCATACTACAACAGTTATTTCTGGAAAAAAAAAAAGTTTGCATATTTTTTGGGGAATTTTAGTTTGAAATATCGTCAATAGCATTAATATTATACACTGTATACTCACTAAAATCATGCTATACAACAAGGGTCACCTGATAATTGTACTACAACAGTTATTTCAGAAAAAACAACTTTTTGCACATTTTTGGGGAATTTTATTGTGAAAAATCGTCAATAGCGTTAATATTATAAACTGTATACTCACCAAAATAATGCTACACAACAAGGGTCACCTGATAATCATACTACAACAGTTATTTCAGGAGGGAAAAAAATTGCATATTTTTGGGGAATTTTATTGTGAAAAATCGTCAATAGCGTTAATATTATACACTGTATACTCACCAAAATCATGCTATACAACAAGGGTCACCTGATAATCATACTACAACAGTTATTTCAGGAGGGAAAAAAATTGCATATTTTTGGGGAATTTTATTGTGAAAAATCGTCAATAGCGTTAATATTATACACTGTATACTCACCAAAATTATGCTACACAACAATGGTCACCTGATAATCATACTACAACAGTTATTTCAGGAAAATGTGTTTTTGTTTATTTTTGGAGAATTTTATTGTGAAAAATCGTCAATAGCGTTAATATTATACACTGTATACTCACCAAAATCATGCTATACAACAAGGGTCACCTGATAATCATACTACAACAACTATTTCAGGAGGGAAAAAAATTGCATATTTTTGGGGAATTTTATTGTGAAAAATCGTCAATAGCGTTAATATTATACACTGTATACTCACCAAAATCATGCTATACAACAAGGGTCACCTGATAATTATACTACAACAGTTATTTCAGGAAAACGTGTTTTTGTTTATTTTTGGAGAATTTTATTGTGAAAAATCGTCAATAGCGTTAATATTATACACTGTATACTCACCAAAATCATGCTACACAACAAGGGTCACCTGATAATCATACTACAACAGTTATTTCAGGAGGAACAAAAATTGCAAAATTTTGGGGAATTTTATTGTGAAAAATCGTCAATAGCGTTAATATTATACACTGTATACTCACCAAAATCATGCTACACAACAATGGTCACCTGATAATCATACTACAACAGTTATTTCTGGAAAAAAAAAAGTTTGCATATTTTTGGGGAATTTTATTTTGAAATATCGTCAATAGCGTTAATATTATACACTGTATACTTACCAAAATCATGCTATACAACAAGGGTCACCTGATAATCATACTACAACAGTTATTTCAGGAAAACGTGTTTTTGTTTATTTTTGGAGAATTTTATTGTGAAAAATCATCAATAGCGTTAATATTATACACTGTATACTCACCAAAATTATGCTACACAACAAGGGTCACCTGATAATCATACTACAACAGTTATTTCTGGAAAAAAAAAAGTTTGCATATTTTTGGGGAATTTTATTTTGAAATATCGTCAATAGCGTTAATACTATACACTGTATACTTACCAAAATCATGCTATACAACAAGGGTCACCTGATAATCATACTACAACAGTTATTTCAGGAAAACGTGTTTTTGTTTATTTTTGGAGAATTTTATTGTGAAAAATCGTCAATAGCGTTAATATTATACACTGTATACTCACCAAAATCATGCTACACAACAAGGGTCACCTGATAATCATACTACAACAGTTATTTCAGGAGGAACAAAAATTGCATATTTTTGGGGAATTTTATTGTGAAAAACCATAAATAGCGTTAATATTATACACTGTATACTCACCAAAATCATGCTACACAACAATGGTCACCTGATTATCATACTACAACAGTTATTTCAGGAGGAAAAAAAATTGCAAAATTTTGGGGAATTTTATTGTGAAAAATCGTCAATAGCGTTAATATTATACACTGTATACTCACCAAAATCATGCTATACAACAATGGTCACCTGATAATCATACTACAACAGTTATTTCTGGAAAAAAAAAAAGTTTGCATATTTTTTGGGGAATTTTAGTTTGAAATATCGTCAATAGCATTAATATTATACACTGTATACTCACTAAAATCATGCTATACAACAAGGGTCACCTGATAATTGTACTACAACAGTTATTTCAGAAAAAACAACTTTTTGCACATTTTTGGGGAATTTTATTGTGAAAAATCGTCAATAGCGTTAATATTATAAACTGTATACTCACCAAAATAATGCTACACAACAAGGGTCACCTGATAATCATACTACAACAGTTATTTCAGGAGGGAAAAAAATTGCATATTTTTGGGGAATTTTATTGTGAAAAATCGTCAATAGCGTTAATATTATACACTGTATACTCACCAAAATCATGCTATACAACAAGGGTCACCTGATAATCATACTACAACAGTTATTTCAGGAGGGAAAAAAATTGCATATTTTTGGGGAATTTTATTGTGAAAAATCGTCAATAGCGTTAATATTATACACTGTATACTCACCAAAATTATGCTACACAACAATGGTCACCTGATAATCATACTACAACAGTTATTTCAGGAAAATGTGTTTTTGTTTATTTTTGGAGAATTTTATTGTGAAAAATCGTCAATAGCGTTAATATTATACACTGTATACTCACCAAAATCATGCTATACAACAAGGGTCACCTGATAATCATACTACAACAACTATTTCAGGAGGGAAAAAAATTGCATATTTTTGGGGAATTTTATTGTGAAAAATCGTCAATAGCGTTAATATTATACACTGTATACTCACCAAAATCATGCTATACAACAAGGGTCACCTGATAATTATACTACAACAGTTATTTCAGGAAAACGTGTTTTTGTTTATTTTTGGAGAATTTTATTGTGAAAAATCGTCAATAGCGTTAATATTATACACTGTATACTCACCAAAATCATGCTACACAACAAGGGTCACCTGATAATTATACTACAACAGTTATTTCTGGAAAAAAAAAAGTTTGCATATTTTTGGGGAATTTTATTTTGAAATATCGTCAATAGCGTTAATATTATACACTGTATACTTACCAAAATCATGCTATACAACAAGGGTCACCTGATAATCATACTACAACAGTTATTTCAGGAAAACGTGTTTTTGTTTATTTTTGGAGAATTTTATTGTGAAAAATCGTCAATAGCGTTAATATTATACACTGTATACTCACCAAAATTATGCTACACAACAAGGGTCACCTGATAATTGTACTACAACAGTTACTTCAGAAAAAACAACTTTTTGCACATTTTTGGGGAATTTTATTGTGAAAAATCGTCAATAGCGTTAATATTATACACTGTATACTCACCAAAATCATGCTATACAACAAGGGTCACCTGATAATCATACTACAACAACTATTTCAGGAGGGAAAAAAATTGCATATTTTTGGGGAATTTTATTGTGAAAAATCGTCAATAGCGTTAATATTATACACTGTATACTCACCAAAATCATGCTATACAACAAGGGTCACCTGATAATCATACTACAACAGTTATTTCAGGAAAACGTGTTTTTGTTTATTTTTGGAGAATTTTATTGTGAAAAATCGTCAATAGCGTTAATATTATACACTGTATACTCACCAAAATCATGCTACACAACAAGGGTCACCTGATAATCATACTACAACAGTTATTTCAGGAGGAACAAAAATTGCAAAATTTTGGGGAATTTTATTGTGAAAAATCGTCAATAGCGTTAATATTATACACTGTATACTCACCAAAATCATGCTATACAACAATGGTCACCTGATAATCATACTACAACAGTTATTTCTGGAAAAAAAAAAAGTTTGCATATTTTTTGGGAATTTTAGTTTGAAATATCGTCAATAGCATTAATATTATACACTGTATACTCACTAAAATCATGCTATACAACAAGGGTCACCTGATAATTGTACTACAACAGTTACTTCAGAAAAAACAACTTTTTGCACATTTTTGGGGAATTTTATTGTGAAAAATCGTCAATAGCGTTAATATTATAAACTGTATACTCACCAAAATCATGCTACACAACAAGGGTCACCTGATAATCATACTACAACAGTTATTTCAGGAGGAACAAAAATTGCAAAATTTTGGGGAATTTTATTGTGAAAAATCGTCAATAGCGTTAATATTATACACTGTATACTCACCAAAATCATGCTATACAACAAGGGTCACCTGATAATCATACTACAACAACTATTTCAGGAGGGAAAAAAATTGCATATTTTTGGGGAATTTTATTGTTAAAAATCGTCAATAGCGTTAATATTATACACTGTATACTCACCAAAATCATGCTACACAACAAGGGTCACCTGATAATCATACTACAACAGTTATTTCAGGAGGAACAAAAATTGCAAAATTTTGGGGAATTTTATTGTGAAAAATCGTCAATAGCGTTAATATTATACACTGTATACTTACCAAAATCATGCTATACAACAAGGGTCACCTGATAATCATACTACAACAGTTATTTCAGGAAAACGTGTTTTTGTTTATTTTTGGAGAATTTTATTGTGAAAAATCGTCAATAGCGTTAATATTATACACTGTATACTCACCAAAATCATGCTATACAACAAGGGTCACCTGATAATCATACTACAACAGTTATTTCAGGAGGAAAAAAAATTGCATATTTTTGGGGAATTTTATTGTGAAAAACCATAAATAGCGTTAATATTATACACTGTATACTCACCAAAATCATGCTACACAACAATGGTCACCTGATTATCATACTACAACAGTTATTTCAGGAGGAAAAAAAATTGCAAAATTTTTGGGAATTTTATTGTCAAAAATCGTCAATAGCGTTAATATTATACACTGTATACTCACCAAAATCATGCTATACAACAATGGTCACCTGATAATCATACTACAACAGTTATTTCTGGAAAAAAAAAAAGTTTGCATATTTTTTGGGAATTTTAGTTTGAAATATCGTCAATAGCATTAATATTATACACTGTATACTCACTAAAATCATGCTATACAACAAGGGTCACCTGATAATTGTACTACAACAGTTATTTCAGAAAAAAAAACTTTTTGCACATTTTTGGGGAATTTTATTGTGAAAAATCGTCAATAGCGTTAATATTATACACTGTATACTCACCAAAATCATGCTACACAACAAAGGTCACCTGATAATCATACTACAACAGTTATTTCAGGAGGAACAAAAATTGCAAAATTTTGGGGAATTTTATTGTGAAAAATCGTCAATAGCGTTAATATTATACACTGTATACTCACCAAAATCATGCTATACAACAAGGGTCACCTGATAATCATACTACAACAGTTATTTCAGGAAAACGTGTTTTTGTTTATTTTTGGAGAATTTTATTGTGAAAAATCGTCAATAGCGTTAATATTATACACTGTATACTCACCAAAATCATGCTACACAACAAGGGTCACCTGATAATCATACTACAACAGTTATTTCAGGAGGAACAAAAATTGCAAAATTTTGGGGAATTTTATTGTGAAAAATCGTCAATAGCGTTAATATTATACACTGTATACTCACCAAAATCATGCTATACCACAAGGGTCACCTGATAATCATACTACAACAGTTATTTCAGGAAAACGTGTTTTTGTTTATTTTTGGAGAATTTTATTGTGAAAAATCGTCAATAGCGTTAATATTATACACTGTATACTCACCAAAATCATGCTACACAACAAGGGTCACCTGATAATCATACTACAACAGTTATTTCTGGAGAAAAAAAAAGTTTGCATATTTTTGGGGAATTTTATTGTGAAAAATCGTCAATAGCGTTAATATTATACACTGTATACTCACCAAAATCATGCTATACAACAATGGTCACCTGATAATCATACTACAACAGTTATTTCTGGAAAAAAAAAAAAGTTTGCATATTTTTTGGGAATTTTAGTTTGAAATATCGTCAATAGCATTAATATTATACACTGTATACTCACTAAAATCATGCTATACAACAAGGGTCACCTGATAATTGTACTACAACAGTTATTTCAGAAAAAACAACTTTTTGCACATTTTTGGGGAATTTTATTGTGAAAAATCGTCAATAGCGTTAATATTATACACTGTATACTCACCAAAATCATGCTACACAACAAGGGTCACCTGATAATCATACTACAACAGTTATTTCAGGAGGAACAAAAATTGCAAAATTTTGGGGAATTTTATTGTGAAAAATCGTCAATAGCGTTAATATTATACACTGTATACTCACCAAAATCATGCTACACAACAAGGGTCACCTGATAATCATACTACAACAGTTATTTCAGGAGGAACAAAAATTGCAAAATTTTGGGGAATTTTATTGTGAAAAAATCGTCAATAGCGTTAATATTATACACTGTATACTCACCAAAATCATGCTATACAACAAGGGTCACATGATAATCATACTACAACAACTATTTCAGGAGGGAAAAAAATTGCATATTTTTGGGGAATTTTATTGTGAAAAATCGTCAATAGCGTTAATATTATACACTGTATACTCACCAAAATTATGCTACACAACAATGGTCACCTGATAATCATACTACAACAGTTATTTCAGGAAAATGTGTTTTTTTTTATTTTTGGAGAATTTTATTGTGAAAAATCGTCAATAGCGTTAATATTATACACTGTATACTCACCAAAATCATGCTATACAACAAGGGTCACCTGATAATCATACTACAACAACTATTTCAGGAGGGAAAAAAATTGCATATTTTTGGGGAATTTTATTGTGAAAAATCGTCAATAGCGTTAATATTATACACTGTATACTCACCAAAATCATGCTATACAACAAGGGTCACCTGATAATCACACTACAACAGTTATTTCAGGAAAACGTGTTTTTGTTTATTTTTGGAGAATTTTATTGTGAAAAATCGTCAATAGCGTTAATATTATACACTGTATACTCACCAAAATCATGCTACACAACAAGGGTCACCTGATAATCATACTACAACAGTTATTTCAGGAGGAACAAAAATTGCAAAATTTTGGGGAATTTTATTGTGAAAAATCGTCAATAGCGTTAATATTATACACTGTATACTCACCAAAATCATGCTACACAACAATGGTCACCTGATAATCATACTACAACAGTTATTTCTGGAAAAAAAAAAGTTTTCATATTTTTGGGGAATTTTATTTTGAAATATCGTCAATAGCGTTAATATTATACACTGTATACTTACCAAAATCATGCTATACAACAAGGGTCACCTGATAATCATACTACAACAGTTATTTCAGGAAAACGTGTTTTTGTTTATTTTTGGAGAATTTTATTGTGAAAAATCGTCAATAGCGTTAATATTATACACTGTATACTCACCAAAATCATGCTACACAACAAGGGTCACCTGATAATCATACTACAACAGTTATTTCAGGAGGAACAAAAATTGCAAAATTTTGGGGAATTTTATTGTGAAAAATCGTCAATAGCGTTAATATTATACACTGTATACTCACCAAAATCATGCTACACAACAAGGTCACCTGATAATCATACTACAACAGTTATTTCTGGAAAAAAAAAAGTTTGCATATTTTTGGGGAATTTTATTTTGAAATATCGTCAATAGCGTTAATACTATACACTGTATACTTACCAAAATCATGCTATACAACAAGGGTCACCTGATAATCATACTACAACAGTTATTTCAGGAGGAAAAAAAATTGCAAAATTTTGGGGAATTTTATTGTGAAAAATCGTCAATAGCGTTAATATTATACACTGTATACTCACCAAAATCATGCTATACAACAATGGTCACCTGATAATCATACTACAACAGTTATTTCTGGAAAAAAAAAAAAGTTTGCATATTTTTTGGGAATTTTAGTTTGAAATATCGTCAATAGCATTAATATTATACACTGTATACTCACCAAAATCATGCTATACAACAAGGGTCACCTGATAATTGTACTACAACAGTTATTTCAGAAAAAAAGACTTTTTGCACATTTTTGGGGAATTTTATTGTGAAAAATCGTCAATAGCGTTAATATTATACACTGTATACTCACCAAAATCATGCTACACAACAAGGGTCACCTGATAATCATACTACAACAGTTATTTCAGGAGGAACAAAAATTGCAAAATTTTGGGGAATTTTATTGTGAAAAATCGTCAATAGCGTTAATATTATACACTGTATACTCACCAAAATCATGCTACACAACAAGGGTCACCTGATAATCATACTACAACAGTTATTTCTGGAAAAAAAAAAGTTTGCATATTTTTGGGGAATTTTATTTTGAAATATCGTCAATAGCGTTAATACTATACACTGTATACTTACCAAAATCATGCTATACAACAATGGTCACCTGATAATCATACTACAACAGTTATTTCAGGAGGAAAAAAAATTGCAAAATTTTGGGGAATTTTATTGTGAAAAATCGTCAATAGCGTTAATATTATACACTGTATACTCACCAAAATCATGCTATACAACAATGGTCACCTGATAATCATACTACAACAGTTATTTTTGGAAAAAAAAAAAAGTTTGCATATTTTTTGGGAATTTTAGTTTGAAATATCGTCAATAGCATTAATATTATACACTGTATACTCACTAAAATCATGCTATACAACAAGGGTCACCTGATAATTGTACTACAACAGTTATTTCAGAAAAAAAGACTTTTTGCACATTTTTGGGGAATTTTATTGTGAAAAATCGTCAATAGCGTTAATATTATACACTGTATACTCACCAAAATCATGCTACACAACAAGGGTCACCTGATAATCATACTACAACAGTTATTTCTGGAAAAAAAAAAAGTTTGCATATTTTTTGGGAATTTTAGTTTGAAATATCGTCAATAGCATTAACATTATACACTGTATACTCACTAAAATCATGCTATACAACAAGGGTCACCTGATAATTGTACTACAACAGTTATTTCAGAAAAAAAAACTTTTTGCACATTTTTGGGGAATTTTATTGTGAAAAATCATCAATAGCGTTAATATTATACACTGTATACTCACCAAAATCATGCTACACAACAAGGGTCACCTGATAATCATACTACAACAGTTATTTCTGGAAAAAAAAAAGTTTGCATATTTTTGGGGAATTTTATTTTGAAATATCGTCAATAGCGTTAATACTATACACTGTATACTTACCAAAATCATGCTATACAACAAGGGTCACCTGATAATCATACTACAACAGTTATTTCAGGAGGAAAAAAAATTGCAAAATTTTGGGGAATTTTATTGTGAAAAATCGTCAATAGCGTTAATATTATACACTGTATACTCACCAAAATCATGCTATACAACAATGGTCACCTGATAATCATACTACAACAGTTATTTCTGGAAAAAAAAAAAAGTTTGCATATTTTTTGGGAATTTTAGTTTGAAATATCGTCAATAGCATTAATATTATACACTGTATACTCACTAAAATCATGCTATACAACAAGGGTCACCTGATAATTGTACTACAACAGTTATTTCAGAAAAAAAGACTTTTTGCACATTTTTGGGGAATTTTATTGTGAAAAATCGTCAATAGCGTTAATATTATACACTGTATACTCACCAAAATCATGCTACACAACAAGGGTCACCTGATAATCATACTACAACAGTTATTTCTGGAAAAAAAAAAGTTTGCATATTTTTGGGGAATTTTATTTTGAAATATCGTCAATAGCGTTAATACTATACACTGTATACTTACCAAAATCATGCTATACAACAAGGGTCACCTGATAATCATACTACAACAGTTATTTCAGGAGGAACAAAAATTGCAAAATTTTGGGGAATTTTATTGTGAAAAATCGTCAATAGCGTTAATATTATACACTGTATACTCACCAAAATCATGCTACACAACAAGGGTCACCTGATAATCATACTACAACAGTTATTTCTGGAAAAAAAAAAGTTTGCATATTTTTGGGGAATTTTATTGTGAAAAATCGTCAATAGCGTTAATATTATACACTGTATACTCACCAAAATCATGCTATACAACAATGGTCACCTGATAATCATACTACAACAGTTATTTCTGGAAAAAAAAAAAAGTTTGCATATTTTTTGGGAATTTTAGTTTGAAATATCGTCAATAGCATTAATATTATACACTGTATACTCACTAAAATCATGCTATACAACAAGGGTCACCTGATAATTGTACTACAACAGTTATTTCAGAAAAAAAGACTTTTTGCACATTTTTGGGGAATTTTATTGTGAAAAATCGTCAATAGCGTTAATATTATACACTGTATACTCACCAAAATCATGCTACACAACAAGGATCACCTGATAATCATACTACAACAGTTATTTCAGGAGGAACAAAAATTGCAAAATTTTGGGGAATTTTATTGTGAAAAATCGTCAATAGCGTTAATATTATACACTGTATACTCACCAAAATCATGCTATACAACAAGGGTCACCTGATAATCATACTACAACAGTTATTTCAGGAGGGAAAAAAATTTCATATTTTTGGGGAATTTTATTGTGAAAAATCGTCAATAGCGTTAATATTATACACTGTATACTCACCAAAATTATGCTACACAACAATGGTCACCTGATAATCATACTACAACAGTTATTTCAGTAAAATGTTTTTTTGTTTATTTTTGGAGAATTTTATTGTGAAAAATCGTCAATAGCGTTAATATTATACACTGTATACTCACCAAAATCATGCTATACAACAAGGGTCACCTGATAATCATACTACAACAACTATTTCAGGAGGGAAAAAAATTGGATATTTTTGGGGAATTTTATTGTGAAAAATCGTCAATAGCGTTAATATTATACACTGTATACTCACCAAAATCATGCTATACAACAAGGGTCACCTGATAATCATACTACAACAGTTATTTCAGGAAAACGTGTTTTTGTTTATTTTTGGAGAATTTTATTGTGAAAAATCGTCAATAGCGTTAATATTATACACTGTATACTCACCAAAATCATGCTACACAACAAGGGTCACCTGATAATCATACTACAACAGTTATTTCAGGAGGAACAAAAATTGCAAAATTTTGGGGAATTTTATTGTGAAAAATCGTCAATAGCGTTAATATTATACACTGTATACTCACCAAAATCATGCTACACAACAATGGTCACCTGATAATCATACTACAACAGTTATTTCTGGAAAACGTGTTTTTGTTTATTTTTGGAGAATTTTATTGTGAAAAATCATCAATAGCGTTAATATTATACACTGTATACTCACCAAAATCATGCTACACAACAAGGGTCACCTGATAATCATACTACAACAGTTATTTCTGGAAAAAAAAAAAGTTTGCATATTTTTGGGGAATTTTATTTTGAAATATCGTCAATAGCGTTAATACTATACACTGTATACTTACCAAAATCATGCTACACAACAATGGTCACCTGATTATCATACTACAACAGTTATTTCAGGAGGGAAAAAAATTGCAAAATTTTGGGGAATTTTATTGTGAAAAATCGTCAATAGCGTTAATATTATACACTGTATACTCACCAAAATCATGCTATACAACAATGGTCACCTGATAATCATACTACAACAGTTATTTCTGGGGGAAAAAAAAGTTTGCATATTTTTTGGGAATTTTAGTTTGAAATATCGTCAATAGCATTAATATTATACACTGTATACTCACTAAAATCATGCTATACAACAAGGGTCACCTGATAATTGTACTACAACAGTTATTTCAGAAAAAAAACTTTTTGCACATTTTTGGGATATTTTATTGTGAAAAATCGTCAATAGCGTTAATATTATACACTGTATACTCACCAAAATCATGCTACACAACAAGGGTCACCTGATAATCATACTACAACAGTTATTTCAGGAGGGAAAAAAATTGCATATTTTTGGGTAATTTTATTGTGAAAAATCGTCAATAGCGTTAATATTATACACTGTATACTCACCAAAATTATGCTACACAACAATGGTCACCTGATAATCATACTACAACAGTTATTTCAGTAAAAAATTTTTTTGTTTATTTTTGGAGAATTTTATTGTGAAAAATCGTCAATAGCGTTAATATTATACACTGTATACTCACCAAAATCATGCTATACAACAAGGGTCACCTGATAATCATACTACAACAACTATTTCAGGAGGGAAAAAAATTGCATATTTTTGGGGAATTTTATTGTGAAAAATCGTCAATAGCGTTAATATTATACACTGTATACTCACCAAAATCATGCTATACAACAAGGGTCACCTGATAATCATACTACAACAGTTATTTCAGGAAAACGTGTTTTTGTTTATTTTTGGAGAATTTTATTGTGAAAAATCGTCAATAGCGTTAATATTATACACTGTATACTCACCAAAATCATGCTACACAACAAGGGTCACCTGATAATCATACTACAACAGTTATTTCAGGAGGAACAAAAATTGCAAAATTTTGGGGAATTTTATTGTGAAAAATCGTCAATAGCGTTAATATTATACACTGTATACTCACCAAAATCATGCTATACAACAAGGGTCACCTGATAATCATACTACAACAGTTATTTCAGAAAAATTTGATTTTGCATATTTTGGGGGAATTGTATTGTTAAAAATCATCTATAGCGTTAATATTATACAGTGTAGGATGACCAAAATCGTGATACACAACAAGGGTCACCTGATAATCATACTACAACAGTTATTTCAGGAGGAAAAAAAATTGAATATTTTTTGGGTATTTTATTGTGAAAAATCATCAATAGCGTTAATATTATACACTGTATACTCACCCAAATCATGCTACACAACAATGGTCACCTGATAATCATACTACAACAGTTATTTCAGGAAAAAAAAAAGTTTGCATTTTTTGGGGAATTTTATTTTGAAAAATCATCAATAGCGTCAATATTATACACTTTATACTCACCAAAATCATGCTATACAACAAGGGTCACCTGATAATTACATTACAACAGTTATTTCAGGAGGGAAAAAAATTCCATATTTTTGTCATTTCAGAAAAAAAAATCTTTTTGCATATTTTTGGGGAATTTTATTGTGAAAAATCGTCAATAGTGTTAATATTATACAGTGTAGGATGACCAAAATCATGATACACAACAAGGGTCACCTGATAATCATAGTACAACAGTCATTTTAGTAAAAAAATCTTTTTGCATATTTTTGTTTAATTTTATTGTCAATAGCGTTAATATTATACACTGTATACTCACCAAAATCATGCTGCACAACAAGGGTCACCTGATAATCATACTACAAGACTTATTTCAGGTGGGAAAAAAATTGCACATTTTTGGGTAATTTTATTGTGAAAAATCATCAATAGCGTTAATATTATACACTGTATACTCACCAAAATCATGCTACATTTGCACATAGTTTTTCATTATTTGATAGGTGATGGCAATCTAACCATTTATTAAGCTTTTCAAAGGACTCTGACTCAGGTGTGAGCTCCTTTTACAGTATTGACAGTATTGTCTGAAACAATAAACTTTTTTTTTTTCAGAACTGGTTATATATTTGAGCGATTTAAATATTTGCAACATGGGCATTGGTGTTCTCCTTAGGTCCACTATATTTTCTTATTGGTGGATAACATTTGACTTTGAATATAAAAAAATAGCTTGAGGAAAAATTATTAATATATATTCTAACTAGGGCCGGGACTTTAACGCGTTAATTAAGATTAATTAATTACACAATAATTAACGCGTTAAAAAAAATGTACGCATTTTAATCACACTTATTTTTGCAACGCGGAACGTTTCTCACTGGATGAGTTTCAGGCGGAACGATTATACTGGAGCACCAACTAGCGTAGTTCAGACAACAACAAACCACAGTGAACATAAACAAAGTAGCTGATGAGACCGCTTTGGTTGGCCCCGTGGATGGGAAATAGCTATGCAACAAGGAATTCGCATATCACCGCAGCACATCGAGCCTCAAGTATCACCTCAATGCAAAACATATAGCAGCTAGTGTGGACACTAGTGTGGTAGCTAGCCAATTTCTGAAATGTACTATTACTATTACTATTTCTAAATATGCTATTGCTACACTTAATGGCAAAAATTGCACTGGTCTGTTGGACTTGAAAATAAACAATATTTTTGTTGCTTAAGCTTATGTATTCAGTCATTATTCAAGGGTATACTAAAAATCCATGTGAAAAAAATTACTTCTCACTGTTCTCAGGTCAAATATTTATATGCGATTAATATGCGATTAAAATGCGATTAATTTCGATTAATTAATTACAAAGCCTCTAATTAATTAGATACATTCTTTTAATCGAGTCCCGGCCCTAATTCTAACATATGTTCTATATCATGTCAAGACTATCTCTCCATCCTACATATTCCATATTTGGGGGGGGGGTGTTTAGACGGCTTGTGTGCACAATATCCACTTACATTTGGGAGCGCTGGTCTACGGGCCCCTCTCTGGATTGCTGCGACTGTTTTTGCTACCCGGGCTGGTGAAAGCATGGCGGCTCGTGACACCGGTTTGCCGGTCACACAAGAGATGTCTGGTATGCTCCGGTGGGGCCGGTACCAGCCCCACAGCCAAGACCACCTCAATTAGGTTCTGCTGCTTCCAGTGATCTACGGGTCCTTTTGGAGGCCAGCCAACGTGTGTGCTCGCTCGGAGGGGCAGTGCCGCAGAGATGAGGCTTGTCTCCAGCAGCACTTAGAGTACCTAGGCCTGCACCTCAACAGGAAGAAGAGCAGGCTCCAGCCCTCACAGTCCACGGAGTTCCTAGACATGTGTTTGGATGCCAGGGCAGGGACTCTTTACTTGACTCCTGTGAGACAGGCCGCCCTCAGGGCTTGCTTGTCCCAGTTCCGGCTTGGGGCCAGGGTGACCTTTAGGCTATGTCTCCGCCTCTTGGGGTTAATGGCAGCCACAGTGCATGTCATACCCCTGGCTCTTCTGAACATGCGCCCAGTGCAGCGCTGCCTCCTGGGCCTTGGATTTTGCCCACAGAGGAATCTGCAGGCCAGCGTATTGGTGATGCGCAGACTGTGTGTGGCTCTCTGTTGGTGGCGGCGGCCGACCAACTTGGCACGTGGGACGGTACTGGGGCATGTGTTGCGTCGCCAGGTGGTGTCATCAGATGCATCCCTGGTAGGCTGGGGGGCTGTCCACGAAGGCAAGGGCATCAGCGGCCTTTGGCACGGACCCTGGTTAGCGCAGCACATAAATGTTTTGGAGCTGCAGGCTATCCATCTGTTTCTTCTGCACTTCCTGCCAGAGCTACAGGACCGCCATGTGCTGGTGAGAACAGACAGTACAGTAGCGGCGGCGTATATCAACAGGCAAGGGGGCCTAGGTACCCCTCGCCTGTGCAGATTGGCTCGGGCAATATGGGAGTGGGCTCATCCCCAGTTCAAGTCCCTGAGGGCCACTTACGTGCCGGGTCGGGAGAACCTTGCTGTAGATCGGCTCTCCAGGGGGGGACCCCTCCCCGGAGAGTGTCAGCTGCATCCAAAGATCTGCCAGCCGTGGTGAGACTACAGTGAATAAAAGTGGAGATATTGAATATTTTTCGTTTTGGTACTGCACTTTGTAGACGGTCCCTAAGCGCTCGCCTCTCCGCCCGCAGCGCATAGAGAGCAATATATTTCCTGCAGCCTGGAGGACGACTCGTTTTGGCGAAAATGAGTTTGTAGTCAATAGTCTACCTTACCACGATAGGAAAGAGGCATTTTTTATGTTTTAACAATGTTTCGTTTGTGAGCTATTGATCGCTGAAGTTCGAATCTGCCAATCTCTTTCTAACTTTACCCAAGTGCTAATGTTTGCATCAGTGAGTTCCTGTTTATGTTGTGATGTTTCATTTTGTTTATCTGGAGCCCGACCGATATTGGATTTTGGGGGTGGTGCCGATACCAATATTAAGCAGTAAAAAAAAATCCAATATCAATAGATAATCTTATAAATACAGAATATACACATTAAACAAACAAAAACTCAAAAAACATTAAATGTTGTTTACATATCTAAAAAAAGACACATATTGGGCAATATACGCACCTATACTTATATATCTGTGACAATATTGGCCAATAATATTGATTGTCCAATATATCATTTAGATTAGGGATGTACCGCTCTCGAAATTCTTGGACAATACTAGTACTGATTATTTAAAATAAGAATTTGGCTGATAACCGATATATACCGATACCGATTTGATCGTTTTGAAAAATTAACTGCTTAAAAATCCCTTCACCCTGCTATACAATTAACTACTTAATAAGGAGAATTTTCTGTACATCCATAGCTACTGGTACTGTTGGTACTACTGTGTGAGTATGACCGTCCAACCGCAAATTACTGAAATTGGCGAATTGTATCTTATTTACCAATAGGCCGATGTTAGTCAACAAGGGCAATATTGGCCGATACTTGGCCACTATATCGGTGCATCCCTAATTCCGATTCTAATTTTTCATGAAGTTCCCTTGTTCATTACCATTTTTGTTGTCTCTGCAGGCTCAGAGAAAAGCCAGGGCATGCGTGCTCTGGCCATCAGTGCCAACAGGCGTTACCTGGCAGTGTCCGAGTCTGGAGAGAAGGCCAGCATCACAGTGTTCGACCTGCAGCACGCCCAGGGCAGAAAGAGAAAAGTTCTGACTGCAGGAGACACGCCTGTTGAAGAATTTGTATGCATGGCTTTCTCCCCTGATTCCAAGTACCTGATAGGACAAACAGGTGGTTCAGACTGTATGCTGATCTTCTGGCTATGGGAGAAACAGAAAGTCCTGGCCAAAGTGAAGACCAGTAACCCAAATAATCCTGTTACCCAGGTCAGTCATTCATGCTGTATCAGCACACCCTCCAGCAGTTGTACGCACATTTATTTATTAGATCATTTTAATTTGATTTCCCACCAGGTCAGCTTCAACCCCTACAACAACATGCAGCTGTGTGTGAGTGGTACTGGTGTGTTCAAGCTGTTCCGCTACTCAGAGGGAGCCCTGAAACAGAGCAATTACCCAAAGGTGGAGTCTATCAACTTCCTGTGCCACACCTGGATGACAGCAGAGCGGGTGATCGCTGGGACGGACACGGGCAGGCTGCTGGTGTTTGAGTCTGGAGACCTGCGAAGAGAGATTAACATGGCCACTAAGCCTGAGCAGGGCCACTCTGACAGGTCAGAAGCTGATCGACATTGATATATATCTCAGTTTACATTAATAATAAGGCTGGGGATTCTATATTCTTCGTGTGGCCAATAAATCCAATGAATTGATCCTACAAACAGGTCCTACTTAGACTGGACTAAAATCAGATGATCAGATGACTTTAGACTTGACAAAATCAAACAAGTATTGCAACTTATCTTTTACTTAAACACTAATAATTAGCATTTAGCCTTTTGACTTAGAATGACTGAATATCCTCCCCAAGCCTGAAGATGAAAAAATATATCATAAAAAATTGCAAAAACTCATCTTTAATTTCAATGAGTGTGACTTGAATAAATTTGACAGCAGCCAGTCCATCAAGGAAAGGTGCATTGAATAGTGCAGATCAGTGCATGGACAAAAGATGGTACAGTGTATTTTCACTTTTGGATGTAAAGACTTTGTGTTTCTTTGATCAACTTTAAAAATGTGAAAAAGCTCCCTCACATTGTCTCGCTCACTTGTGTAGTTTTAATAAGTTACAATGTTTCGGTTTCTCAGATTCATCAGGCATATCACGGGCAGCATTAGCACACTTTAATATATACAAACAAGATATATATATATATATATATATATATATATATATATATATATATATATATATATATATATATATATATATATATATATATATATATATATATATATATATATATATATATATATATATATATATATATATATATATATATATATATATATATATATCTTGTTTGTATATATATATATTTTTTATATATACAAAAAATGAGAACACTTGAAAGATCACTGACTAATTGACTGATTGAGAACACGGGTTAATACTAATGATGTGTGTCACCTGTCAGCCAATAGAATGGGGATTAGAAAGAATAAAGAAATATAAAATGGTTATAAACAATAGAAAAACAATACACTTAAGGATATGATGTCACTTGATCAATAACTATTATCTATAAATGTCAGTGGTCAAAAACACAACATAAGGTGCAAGCTACAATTAAGTCGTTCATCTTTCATTAGTCAGTCAATTGTTTTTAAATTTTTGGTTGTGTAGACAAGTGGAGATGAAGAAGATCAAAGACGCTGAGGTGGACGAGGGACCCAGAGTGTCTCGCATCACAGCCATTCTGTCCTACTCCAAGGGCTTTGCGTGCTCTATGGGTCCTGGCTCAGTGTGTCTGTTTGAAAAGACAGAGGAGGACGGTTACAGAAAGAGCAGGGAAATACGGGTAAGGGAACGGTGGCACTGTAGGCTTGGTGTGTGTGTTTTAAAGTAATCATATGTATATGTGTGCATGATTTTACATCAGATCCCTCCAGACCCAAACAGCAATGAGCTGACTCCAGCAGAATGTCAGGAGATAGACACCATGTGCATCAGTCCAGCAGAGGAGATGCTGGCCATCAGCACAGACAGAGGACAGCTGTACAGCATCAGCCTGACCTTAACTGAGATGAACAAGGTACAATCCCCACTAAAACAAAGTATCAAGTCACTTTATTCAAGTAGTTTATTTTGTGCTTCATTATTATTCACTTCCCCTTCATGTCCCTTATAGATTCTTAGATTGACTCTGGTTTATTTTATAACTCTATCTACCAGGAGGAAAAGCTACATTTTGAGTTCCTGTCCCAGTCCTTCCACTCCATGTCCATCACTGGTATGTCTGTCTGCATTCGGAAGCCTCTTGTAGCCACCTGCTCTCTGGACCACTCTGTCCGCATCTGGAACTACGAGACAAAGTAAGAGACAAAGTAGGGGCACAGACCAACTATTTAGTCATGGTATTAGAATGTGCTATATTGGGATATGAGATTTTGGTCTTATCACCCAGCCCTACACCCAAGCCCTTTGTTCTGTTGTAAATATGCAAATGTAATGCTGTCATTAAAGGCTGAATGAGCAATATTTTCACAAAAAACATTAATTCATACAAAAATAATCCCTCTCAATCATCAGTTATGACCCACTAGAAGTGTGTAAAAATATCTGTATCTGCAGAGGCTCCATGTCTTTATTTTCTTATTTAGCTGTTTTAAGGAATCAACCTTTGGGCAATAGGTGTTTAAATCCCAGCCAATAACAGCACACAGGATGTGGATATAAAAACATGGGGACATAAGCACTTCTGGTGTCGTTGAGCTGAGGAAGAGACAACTTCGAATGTTGTGTTTATGAACCATAACCAACAAATCCTGCTATTTCTGCCTTTAAGTGTCAGATCTCTATCAGGTCAACTAAACATGATTGGTTCTCTCACTTCTGAAACTTAAACCTACACACCTGGCTCTGCTAATCTTTGCAGAGTAAAGTATGACACCCTAAAGTAATGCTAGCCACACTATAGCACATATAGTACATGCTACTACTGTGTTTCTTAATTGCTGGTGTGTGAAATGTCACCAGAGTTTTGGAGCTGTACAAGGAGTTCCAGGAGGAGGCGTTCAGTGTGGCTCTGCACCCCACCGGCCTCTTCATGCTGGTGGGCTTTTCAGACAAACTCAGGCTCATGAACCTGCTTATCGATGACATCCGCACCTTCAAAGAGTTCACAGTGCGCGGCTGTAGAGAGGTGGGTATACTGAGCGTGTGTGGATTAAATTGTTGAAACTACAGCAAAGACTTATCTCTTTTTATCTCTCCACAACCCTTAGTGTGCTTTCAGCCACGGCGGCCACATGTTTGCAGCTGTTAATGGAAACGTCATTCACATCTACTCTGTCACCTATTTTGAGAACATCCTCAATCTGAAGGGGCACAATGGAAAGGTGAGGAGGAGGCAGGAGAAACTCAATTCTACTAATATATGTCTCTCACATTGCTGAATAGGAGGTTTTGTTTGTTTGTTTTAGGTGCGCGCCATTGAGTGGAGCCTGGACGACAGCAGGCTGGTATCATGCGGGATGGATGGTGCAGTGTATGAGTGGAACACACAGACCGGCAAGCGAGTGTCAGAGTGTGTTCTCAAGTCCTGCAGCTACACAGGTGTCGCATTCTCTTCAGACTGCAGGACCATCCTGGCTGTAGGAACAGACCTCACCCTGAAGGAAATCCAAGACTGTCAGGTTATTGGTCATCAACATACTACTGTATCAGACCTGTTGAGTGTCCATGAGCACAAAAAAAGCAGTTTCATCAGACTTTCTGTAAACTTTCAACCAGAAAACACCCACAATGAGCAGAGAAGAGGCTAATATTATCTTGCAAAGAAATGTAGTATCCAGAATTTTTAGGGAAGCTCTTTGAGATGACCCGAAGTGGTGCTATTGACATGACTAAAAGGCCATTCATTTGAGGTATTTTAAAGAAGCCCATCTAGGTACATGCATTGCAAACTAGCTGGCATAAGTTCATGCTATTTAGTTTTCCATATACCCATAAACATAAAATAAACTTTTGTCATCTTAGAATAGCACACAAATATAGACAATGACAGACAATGAAGACAAAATAAAATAATCATCTGCACAAAACTAACAAGAAAGGGAATTAATTAACAACTAACAATTAATAAAGGTAAGAAAAACCAGTATGTATACACATGCTGCATACAAATACAAACAAAACATCTTAATGAAACATGGAAGTAAACAGCATCCAAAATAAGAAATCTCAGATGAACAAGCAGTTTTATCGTGCTTCAGATTGAAAGGCTTGTCTTCAGGTATGTTGGCACAAAAGAAAAAATATGTTTCTTACATGAGTATGATGTTCTAAATTAAGCTAAATGTTTTTAAATATAAGGTGGGTAGTTAAAGTTACTGCATTCAAAAAATAAAGAAACCAATGAAAATGTCTCATGAAGTGGTGCCCAAGTGGTTTAATGTGACATCTTCAAATAGGTCAACAAATATTATGTTCCATGCTGTGATATATACTGCATTAAATAGTATAAAAGTATAAATATTTGTCAATCAAGATGAATTTAATTTAAAAAAATGACATTGTAATTGTGTGTTTCTTTTTTGAGGTAATTGAATTAAAGAGTTCAGTGATCATCTGGTTCCACAGATTCTGAGGGAAGTCCCTGCTGACGATGTAGCTCACACAGCTGTGGCAGTGTCTCACTCCGGTAGGGTCGTCTTCACCGGGACCTCCAGTGGTACCATCAGGGCCATTAAATACCCCTTACCCATCCAGAAGGAGTGGATCATGTACCAGGCCCACTGTGGCCCCGTTTCCAAGGTGGGTCAGGATGTCAAATGCACAGCTTAGTGCCCTCTCCTAAACTCACAGAGAAGTAGAAACCCATATGGTATCCAGATTTGAATGCATTAGCTGTCTTTTTTTCTTTTTTTTAACCAGATTTGAAAATGATAGAAAAATAAATACTTTTGGCATATCACGATCCCTTCATTACATTTGACACGTCACGTCAACCATTATATGAGAAGGATAAAAAAGTGCACAGGTCAGTCATCTGACTTTATGCCCTCAGATGGCGATCACGTTTGACGATCACTTCCTGCTGACAGCGTCTGAAGACGGCTGCCTGTCCATGTGGAAGATCATGGATAAGGAGGGCCGAGGCCTGAGGAGCAGCAAGCAGATCATCCACACTGAGGAGATCCTTATCACCAAGTCAGACCTGGAGGAGAAGGTCTGTCTGTTTTTATGCTTCAGGGCTCCAGACTGTTAACATTTAACCTGTGTACTGTATATATAACAATGCTCTAATTGTTCCTTTCATATCAGTTAAACTCATTGAGAAGAAAAACAGAAACACAGCTGACACAGAATTTAGACTCTAAAATGGGACAATAATGACGTGTTGTAATGATCAGACAGTGTCATACAGGAACATTCAACATCATACTGTATGCTCCTGTGTGTGATTCAGACTCAGAACATGCTGGAGCTGAAGATGCGTCTGGAGGAGCTGCAGATGGAGAACGAGTACCAGCTCCGCCTGAAGGACATGAACTACAACGAGAAGCTGAAGGAGCTTTCTGACAAGTTTACCCAGCAAATAGAAGCTCTGAAAATAACACAGCAGGTCTGCTTTTTCAGGGTTTGCAGGCTTCCATGCTTCAGAACAGTGGATTCTTTTGACTTTGTTTATTTCTAACATGTACTGTGATTATAGGTCATGAAGACAGAGAAGGAAAAGCAGGCTCATGAACACCAGCTGAAATCTGCAGACGTCACTTTGAAACACTCAAAAGACGTGAAGGATTTAGGTAAGAGGACACAATCGATATCAGAACAATGCGGGGACAGTTTGTGTGTTTGTTTCTGATCTGTCCATCCTTCTATCCATCCAACACAGAGTCATCCTACAGCCAGAAGCTGATTGTAGAGCATGAGAGATACCAGGATCTGCAGCATCAGTATCAAAAGATGCAGGAGGACTACGAGAAGCAGCTGAAGGATGCAGCGGAAAGCAAAAGCCAAGCCGTGGAGGAGCTCACTCAGCGCTACGAAGCCAGACTGCAGGAGAAGACTCAGCTCCTGGCTCAGGTCAGTCAGTACAGGAGGAGCAGGAGCTTTAGTGACCAGACTGGTTTCAGATGAAGTTCTTATGTCATAGTCGTGCATCTATTTCTTGCAGTGCCAGGAAGAAGCAAAGCAGCAGATCAACGAATTTAAAGAGATCATAAAGCAAGTGGAGGAGGATGAGGCGAGGAAGATCCACGACCTCCAAATGAAGTATGAGAAGAAACTGCACACAGAGAAAGAGACCAACACCACTATGAAGGGCGAAACTGGTATCATGACACAAAAGGTGACCAGATCTCCTCTTAGTCATCATGTTTTTACTTCTTTCTCCCAGACTCATATAATCTCCCACTCTCTGTTTCTTTGATTACAGTTCTACAGCCTTCAGCGGCAGATCAATGAGAGATGCACAGACATAAACCAGCTGAAGCAAGAGCGGCAGAAGCTGCTGGGGTTGATCCGCTCGCTGGAGAGCGATATCGAGAACCTGAAGAGGCAGATCTCTGGACATGAGAAGACCAACCAGGACAAGGTGGCTGAGATCAGGGGCTTAAAAGCAGTTTGATTACTTCATTTGTTAAGTTTGCCTTTGCATTTTCTTCATGTGTCAAATACAAACACTGTGGATAAAACAAACTTTCTCTTTGACTTAAACTCTCTCCACAGGACAGGACCATCTCTGGGCTGAAGAGGAAGAACCAGGAACTGGAGAAGCTGAAGTTTGTCCTCGAGTTCCAGTTGAACGAGTTGAAGAAGCTGACCGAGCCTCAACAAGATAACATCAACGGGAAGAAGGAGAGGATCCATCAGGTGTGTGTGTAGATACAGCATGTCTCATTTCATTACACTACAACAGTGAATACTTCATGTCAGACAGTATGATACCTCAGTGATAAGCGTAAACAGTCTGTGCTTTCTCTCCTGTTGGACAGCTGGAGGAGGAGATGGTGCAAATGGACAAGAGCAACACTCAGCTGAAACTCGTCGTCTCTGACCTGAAGCTCAAGCTGAGGACCCGAGATAAAGAGATGAGCAAGGAGATGCAGAAAGTGAGCGTGGACTGTGGACTGTAAATCTACACGTTCATTTCACCATCAGTTTTTCATGATCTTTGCGTCTTTTCTCTGGTCAGGTAAAAGATATGGAGACACATCTTCAGCGGCTCAGGTCGGACCTCCATAACTGCGCCGGCTTCATCCAGGAGCCGAAGAAACTGAAGGACAGTGTGCAGATGATCTACGCTCAGTATGTTAAGACTGATGTGGTGAGTGGCTCGTATAGTGGAGCCTTTACAGCTGATTGGATGTTGAAACTGTAAGAGTGCAAGGTTTCAATCAAGCTGGGTGTGTGTGTGTATGTGTGTGTGTTTGATTCCAAGGTGGAGAGCAGTAGTGTTGACGAAGAAATTCAGAGGACGTTCCGTCGCCAGCGTGAGCACCTGGACAGGACTATTGCTAGTCTTAAAACAAGGCTGGCCAAGTCTGCAGAAGAGCACGAGAAAGTCTACGTCAAGCTCATGAAGGTAAATCCCTCACACATATTTCTAGTGCAGAAAGCTAAAGCAGCATTCTTCCTACGGTGCAGATGAGTACAGTTTTGCATAGTAAGTGATATTCTTACATGATCTGTGACTGTTCTGCAGGAGAACGTGACTCTGATCACTGAGATCAATGAGCTGCGTAAGGAGCTGCGTATGGCGAGGACTCAGGCTAAAGAATACAAAGCTCAGCTGGCTGCTTTCAAGAAGTCCAACAAGTCACGTCCCAACTCAGAGGAAGGAGCCAAAAAGCAGCCCGCACATGAGAACTAAATCCAACCTGCAATACTAAATGCAGATCCGTCAGTGAACACGTCTCTGGTAGCTGTGCAAAGAGAAATGCTGAGGATTTTAAAAGAGCACTCCACATATACAGACTCCACATTTCACTCCTATAATATTAGTGAACATAACAGTAAAATTAATTGATCTGATTCAGGTGTGTTATGCTAATAGCCCGGTGCTGCAAGCTCAAGCAGAGGTAAGTCCATTTACAAACTCATAGTCGTAAGCCCCAACTGATGCTGACTCAGGTGACATCACTAAAGGCAGTTTATCAGATTTGATGCAGCGCCCTCTGGAGGCACAACACGTTTTATGCTACTTTTTTCTCACATCCTGACACCTTTATACAGACTTTGATTGTCAAATTCAGTGGAGTGCTCCTTTAAGTTGTCACCATGAACAGCAACATTTTTATTCATACAGCTCCAACAACGTTACTATATATGAGCACTATAGTAATTTTACTGCATTGATGAATTATTCACCAGTACAGACAGCTGCTGCTACATTTAATCATTTGAAAAATGCTAATTTGTTTTAAATTTAAGAAGCACTTTCTGAAATGAGTGTGAAGGCTTTTTTGGTTGTTGTTTTTTTTTAACATACAGTATCGAGCATGAAGACAAGCATATTTTAAACATACTTTGTATGAAAATCAACCTCTGACTGTTTGATAATTGATAATAATAATAATAAATTCCAGCAGCAGTTCAGAGGATTCTGTTTAGTTTTTTTTTAAATTTGATCTTCAAATAAATAAAGTCATTCAGTTTTAATGGAGAAAATAAAACTATTGCTTTTGAATGCACCTCAAGCACATGATTATCACTGTTTTTGAAATAAGTATACTTTAAACATAGTAATGCACTGTAATATACAATGTACATTAATATATAGGGTTTAGGGTAATTTATTTTTATTTTTAGATGGTGCTAAAAACTGTACAGTAAACAATTCTCATTAAATAGTAAACATAATTAACTGTACATATGTACTATAGGCCTATGTATATATGGATAATTTACATGATGTATATGGGTCAATGACGTGCCTATGACATGTTCAGTCTAACTGCATTTTTTTCAGTTAGAAAAAGGTTTAAATTGATTTTAAAAAATACCATATATATGTAGTACCTTTCCTTTATATGAAATCACTTTAACTTTTCAAAAACCACAAGTTATTAGTAATTTTTCTGTTATTTAAAGTGACAAAACATCATGTGGTGCGACCAATAAAACCAATAACTGTATTAAATTCAGAGTAAAATATCACTTTTAATATTAATCCCTGATACAGTATGCTTAACTGAATTGTATTTTTAAATTTTTTCAATCATTTTTAAGCAATTTACAGGAAAAATAAGTCTTACATACATTTAAGAAGGCAACTGTGACATTATAGAACATAAATATGAGATTATTATTTACAAAAACTTAAAAGACATGCAAATAATTTGTTTCGAAACACTTAAATTCATTTATTTTAAGATAGATCACGGTCGCACCACATGACTTTTTTAAGGTCAGTTCTAATTCATCGAGATGGAAAAACACATAAAACACCTAATTTACTATTTTAATATGTATTTATGTGTACTCAATCTTTCTTAATGTTTGAATTACTGCAATAGATATTCTCATATTTATTATTTTTAAATAAATCCTTATACGTCATTGACCCATATACTCAATTATGAAATGCAGAAGTTGGTAGTGAGGCTATATTACCAACCCGGCAAAATTTGTGGCAGGATGAGCAGCATAGCCATTTCCTTCTCAGAAGGAAGGGGAGGGAGAAGAGATAAATTAGGCACACCTGTGAGTTGGTGGAAGGAAAAACCAAAGACAGCTTGGAGGAGATTAGAGAGAAGCGAGAATGAGCAGGATGGAAAAACACCAAATGTAATACTATCACATGAAGTTAAACAACCCTGGGCTGAGGAAAGTAACCCCAGAGTGAGAGGACAGGCGGTTGTCATTTTCCATGGTGCTCGGAAGCTGTGTTCTGCCTGGGCTGAATGCTTCAGTTAAGTGGTTAATGCACGCACGCACACACACACACACACACACACACACACACACACACACACACACACACACACACACACACACACACACACACACACACACACACACCTCTGATCATTATTGAACTGAACTGAACAGAACTTAATCTCACCCATTCACTTATATGATTTTTATTGTAAAAGTGATTTTTGTTATTTTATTCTTAGGTTAATATAGATTTCATTTGATCTGTCATGAGGTGAAATTTATTTAAAATGTATTGATTTATGGTAAAAAAAAAAAAAAAAGGTTGAGTTAACTTATATCCTTAGCTAGCTGGGTTTTTGATTGCTCTATACTCAGATATTCAGATACTCAGATTTACATATTTGTTTTTTTTTGTGTTTCTCTAAAAATAAAAATAAAAAGGACAGGATTGGTTTGGTATTATTCTCCTGTCTGGCGCCCAAAATTTGAATCAAAAGTATCTTTTCCTCTCCACTACAAGTTTGACACTGGTCCGGGGCCCAAGAGTGATGATGATAAATTTGTATTTGACTGATTGAATACTGACTGAAAGAACTGACTTCAAAAGCAGTGTGTGTGTGTGTGTGTGTGTGTGTGTGTGTGTGTGTGTGTGTGTGTGTGTGTGTGTGTGTGTGTGTGTGTGTGTGTGTGTGTGTGTGTGTGTGTGTGTGTGTGTGTGTGTGTGTGTGTGTGTGTGTGTGTGTGTGTGTGTGTGTGTGTGTGTGTGTGTGTGTGTGTGTGTGTACTTCCAGCTGCATACAATAATAAAATGTCATTTTCCTTTTCAGTGCTAAGAGAATGAACACATAAACATTCTATGACGGAGGGAGAGTGAGGAGTCAGGCAGTGGAGACTGTGGTGGCTTTACCACTTGACATCAGTGAGTATGTGATAGACAGTAGTGATGAGGTTGAGAGATGATTTAGTGTTAGGTGTAAGTTGCCCACAGAATTTATGCTTTTTAGAACATTATTTGATCTATGTTTCATCTGACTCCAGGAAATAAATGCATTTGGCATTCCCACTCACGTTAGGACACACATTTAAATACACAGAAATACAGAAATGGAAAAACCATTTCACTCTGAAACTTACAATTTGTGATTCAAATGTAAACCAACAGGTTGACCCATAATCATCATACAAAACAGGGGATTCAGCTTTCAGTTTTGGCTCTAAAACCACTTAAAGTCCGTGTAAAGTCAATTCATTGATTTACTTCTAAATATATTATACATGTTGGAAAATGGTTACAGAAAACATGTGAAAAGCCTGGTAACTATGCAGTACTGAATTGTGGAGATAGAGCCTTTAACTGTTTCTCACCCTCTCATTTTTCCTGATTTTCTGAGCCTGCAAAAAAGGACTACCCCGTGACGTAGTGGCGTACCCACGTGATCATGGTCCCTCCCCTACTATATAAGACCCAGAGTCCGCTCTCCTCAGTGCTTAACCTGCCTAGTGGCTAGTTATTGTTATTATCTAACACTATTACTACTACAGTCTACAGTAAGGTGACCAGATTTCTGAAATGAAAATCAGGGACATTTTCAATGCGGCGGTGAAAAATCATTAAATATTATCATTATGAAATAAAAAATGGGAACAAGTACTTTTCATGTATTTTAACCAGCTTTTATTACACAAAAGGACCAGGTTAATAAATCAAAATATCAGCACCCACAAATATCATGTATCAGTAGCACACAGCAGTGTCAAAAACACAAATGTAGAATAATACATGAGAAAAAACATCTCTCTTCCAAAGTTAAGTGTCATGTGCAAATACAGCTGCCAGACCAGTAGCTAGTAAATATCATCAAGATGTAATTAATAATAATTACCAAGTCAAAACATATAAAAAGATGTAAGTGGATCACATAATGTGTGCCACTGGAAACTGTGGGCCTGGCCCAAATAGTACAAAAAAGTCACAACAAGAAAATACATCTCTAGTAAGAAGGCTGTACACAAAAGGTTGCAATCAAACAAAGAACAAATGGGTGACATCACCAACCATCCATCCACTGAGGAAGACAAAAATATCTTAGTCTTGTTAGCTTGAGTTAGGATGGATTTTTTGGTCAAAAGTTTCTACACACAACTGAATACTGAACTGATATTTATGACACAAAAGGTGGCAATCAAAAAAATGGGTGACATTACCGTGATCCCCTCATTCATCCACCTCCGCCTCAGGAGCCTGGGTAGAATAAGAACAGAGGAGAACATGAGAAAAACTGCAAGATCAGAGCCAATAGTAATAGTTTACTAGTGTATTAAAATCAAAACCTACATTTATAAAGTGCACCCACAAAAGTCACTCATCACTCTGTTATTTACTTCTTTATTTCTGCCTTTCCACACTGTTCTCCTGCTCTTTTCCTCTTCTCTCCTTCACTCTGTTGTTTACTTCTTTATCTTTGCCTTTCCACACTGTTCTCCTGGGGGGTATTCCAGGTAGGAGGTTCAACAAACTCAGAGTCTAACCCAGAACTCTGAGTTGACTTACTCTGAGATGGGAAACTCTGAGTATCCGGTTCCAGAACAGCTGATCTGAATTAGGTAAATCAACTCTGAGTATGTTAACCTTGAGTTTGGC